>NC_056743.1:211082175-211177175 GCF_019279795.1 Protopterus annectens | reverse complement strand
TATAAAATCAATTAAAAGTGCCTAATGTGATGCCTATAAAAGGAAGGTGGGTGACTTGTTAAAAACTAATCATGTTAAAAGGAACAAATACAGAATTATTTTCTTAATAAAGGAGATATTTAATTTGCAACCAAATATAGATATTTTTTTACATATTTATTAGCTACCTTTGTAAAAGAATATTGGAAAATATTGCAGTAAGCCAACTTTTTTAAATAATGAGATGTTAAGAATTTTATTTTATTAAACTAGGAAAAAATATTAGTGATATGGTAGAATCCAGTTATTGCTAGGGATCTGACCCAGAAATACAGATTTTATCTTTACAACAGGAACATTTTCCATATGGTAGCTGCTGTATCTGTTGACATATTACTATAAAGGTTGTCAAGATAAATGGAATAAACATTTCTCATGGAGAGTATTTTATACATAATACAGATGGTATAAAGTATGGCAGTTTTACTTGTGGACACACATATATTGGTCAAGCAAAAAGTTAATTAAAAAAATTAGGAGTATGTAACGACTGCTAAGAATAGTTAATGTGAAAATACAGTGGCTGACAATATCATTACGTACCATGAGGGCAAATGTTAAGATTTAATAGTATGGCTTTTGGAGCAAGTGATACTGAATGACAGAAGTGGTTTACCTACAGAGAAATTTTTATTAAGAAAGAAAGCTGAAATGACTTTAAAATTTAATACGATGATCTTATTTGGGTTGTTATAAACTTGACTGGAAGTTGTTAATCACACAATTAATTTTTGATTGTTTAATTAATTATTTACTTGGTTTAATTTATTTTTATTTTATTTATTTATCTGGTGTTTTCAGTTTGTGACTTAAGTCCTTGATGGCAAGTTTTCCTGAATCACTAGATGTGAGTTTTTTTTAGAGGTTCTTAATTTTTATATTTAATTCCTTTCTATCAGTGGCAATACATACCTATCTTAGTTCATAGGTCTACTCTAGGCTAATGACCACCAGGGACTTTATATGCCTAGCCATGCAACCCAACCCACTTTTGTCTCAGAGTACACTGGCCACCTATAAGGAGGGGTATGTTAGTAGGGAGGTAGCTAATGGTTGTCTGGAGGAGGGGCATGTTAATTGGGGATCAGTTTACTTACTTTTGACATCTGTCCATCAGAGACATGGGGGCCAGACTGGGCATAAATTTGTAATTTCCAATACAATGATCTTGGTTTCATTATTATATTGTCAGGGATGAACTCTGCTTCATGTGGTTGAGGAACTTATTCCATAGTGTGGAGGATCCTTTGAGACACAGTTTGGTCTCCAGCATGTTCTATTTAAATCATAGACAAAGTTTAGGTCCTTGGATTGAGTATTTCTGGTGCTGTTTGATTTGTGGATGTGCTAGAAATCCATCAGAGCTGCATCTGAGGATGCCTTTTATGCCAGGCATAGATCACCTCTCAGTAACCTGTAGGAGACTGAGTACAGGGATAGGGCCATAAGGTGATCTTTGTATGACAGGGTATTCCTACCCTGGATTCTCCTGATGAGGAACCTTAGAGGGCATTCCAGCTGGTGCAAGTACCTGGCTAGGCTCATACCAAAGGGGGCACTGTATTCACTGAGGAGTCTGATAAGGGTTAAGTAGAGTGATACTAGAACTTCCTTAATCCTGGAAAACATACCCTTGCTTGTGAGGTTAGGTGACAGAATCATTTGTTTACTCTCTTGGCTATGTGTTGGCTGAAGGCCAAATTACTCTGTGTGTGTGTGTGTGTGTGTGTGTGTGTGTGTGTGTGTGTGTGTGTGTGTGTGTGTGTGTGTGTGTATATATATATATATATATATATATATATATATATATATATATATATATATGTTCCCAGATTCCTAACTACCAGGTCCAACCTTTTAGGGTGTTTTATTGATCGAGTAATTAGCTTGGGTGGACAATTTCCCAAAGGGCACTATAATAAGTTGAGTTTTAATCCATGGCTTTGGCACCAGTCATTCACCTGTGTTAGACCCTATTGTAGATTGCCAGTGTCATGGGGACAATCTATGACAGCTCCCAATTTACAGTTATCTGTGAACCCCAGGCCTTTGACATTAGACAATGTCCAAGAAGTAGATGGCAAAAAGGAGCAGGCCCAACATGGAGCCCTGGGGTACTCTGCTAGTGACCCATCTTCTGGTTGAAATGGTCTCATCCATCCTGATTTCTTGGGTCCTATCTCTGAACCAGCCAGCAACACAGTGAGTTATGTAGGGATTTATGCCTTGTTCTGAGAGGCTGTCAGTAATACCAGAGTGGGGTAATGTACCAAATTCCTTGGTCAGGTTAAAGTAGGTGGTATGCACAGTTTTTCCCTAATCCATGGTCTTGGTGATCCTCTCAAAGAAGTCTACCAGGCTGAGTAGGCAAGATCTTTCCTCAACAATGTCAACCTAGGATGGCTCTAGTGTCTGTAGGTTGCCAATGTCTTTTTTGATCATTTTCATAATTCATTCCATGGCTTGACATATTAGACTTGTCAGTCTTCTGGGTTTGTACTTTATGGGATCAGTTGGTGGTCCACCCTTATGAAGAGGGATGACTGTTGTGGCCCTCCATTCACCTGGCACATAACCTGTTTTGATGCTTTAGTTGAAGAGTGCCTGAAGTGGTTCGGCTAGGTCATGATTTAAGAGTGCAACTGGGGTTACTGTCAGGGCCCACTGAAGCAGTGTTTTAGGCTTTAGTTTGTGGCATCAGGTCTTGCTCCCTTTTGACAGCTGGGCATATGCTAGAAGGGACTTCACCGAGGGTAGTGGGTGGCGAAGTTAGAGCTAACTTTATCAGCCAGTAGATTTGCAATGTCACTCTGGTTAGTGAAGGTTATATCATTTACGATTGGTTCTTTAACTGCTAAGTATTACTTTAAAGGTTCCTGATATAGCTGAAGAAGGCTTTGTGATTGTATATTGCCTGGGAGACTATACTGACCTTGTATTTGGCCTTTTACCGGACTTTATTAGACCTTTTGTTTTATTGGTTAGTTGAATAAGAGAGCTCTTGCCTCTATGAGAGTTGCTCTGATTTTGGCCATAACTTTTTTTTTTTGCTTTTGTTATATACCCTGTTATGCTAAGGATTCCACTATTGAGATTTGTTTTGGGTGTTAAGAGTTGGGCTTACTTCTGGTAGGTAGGGCAACATAAATGCAGCCATTTGCATGTTTGTACATGGTTTCAGTGAATATTTCTGCTTAGCTAGCTGTGTTCTTGACATTTGGGGGAACCATGAATATTGACAAGCTACTGATTAATAGGATGGAATTTGCTTTAGAATCGCTCCCAACTTTTATGGGTTTATTTCAGTTTTCTGGGTTGATTTTTATTTCATGAAACAGTTTTGTGTTCTGACTTCACCAAAGTGGACATGACACAGGGGAAGGTGCAATGCCCTCTGGTGTTGTGAGTACTAAGTCCAATATGTCTGATCCTCTGTTTGGAGTGCTGACTATCTGCTCTAGAGTGTTTGTGCTGATAAAATCAAGAAATAGTATGCCTGTAAGTTACAGGCAGTATACATTTCTCAGCCTATAGAGGGGTAGTTAAATTCTCCCATAAATAGGGCATTTGTTTGGATGCTGAGCATCTCTAGCAGATCTAGGTAAGAACTGGGAGCTTTGTTAGTCAAAGAGGGTGACCTGTAACTGGCCAGGACATGGTAAGGAACATTGCCTGTGGAAACTTGGACATGGATGAACTCCAGGGCATCATCTTGTTTAGCCAAGCTGGATTTGTATTTGCTACTAATGTAGAAAGAGACAATTCAACCTTTAGCCACTATCTCTGCTTCTGCTGGCCTAAATTGTGAAAGGCACTGTGTCCTTGCACTGGTGGAGTACTTTCTATGGCTTTAAACCAGTTCTTGGTAACAGCACAGATGTCCACATTCTTTAGAATAAGGAGAGCTTGAAGGGTGTGGAGTTTCATCTTTAGACTCATTAAGCACTAGCACCTTAAGGCTGCTTTTAGTTTTTTTTGCTATATTTGTAATTTTGTCATTTTTGACACTGCCTAAAAAGGGTGTGGATAAAGTTTCAGCCAATATCTGAAAGCCCAGGGGAACATATCCAGACCATCCTTAGCAAAGCAATGTAGTCTATTAATCATATCCTCCCATACTAATAGATATTGGGATCCCCTGGAGTGGCACCGGAAACTAAGCCAATTATTACAATCAATCATTTTCTTTTCATAGTGTGGCATCATCCTTGGTGAAAGTAGAATGCTGCCCAGTGTAAAGCAGGTACCTTTCTGTGACACATTCAGAAACATTCTTTTCATACAGACCAGTGAGGTACATCTAAGGTAATTTACTCCGATATATATTATGATAGAATCATATAGGTACCTGTGGTGCAGTGACTTGAGTGCATGCCTGATACTGTGGATCCCAGTTCCAGGCAAGGAACTAAACCATTATCTTTTGATTGTCCAGCCGGTGAGAGGGGCATTCATGTGTCATACAATGGAATCACCTATGACAAGAGTATTAGGTAACTGTTTGCTTGCCTTATGGGCTTTACCTTGGAGAATCATTGGGTTTAGTATATATGTGGTGTTAGGTGCGCTTTTGGTGTGTGCTTTAGTTATTCGTGAGGACAGATGTTGCTGTTTGACGGCTTAGGAGATCCTTGAGGTTTGACAAGGTTTCTTTTAAGTGCCTCATTGTAAGAAGGTCTGTGTGTGGTGAGCGGTATGTGTGAATGATGCAGTGTGTGTGTGCGTTCTAGACAACCTTGTTTGCAAGTGAGGTTTCTGCTTCCAAGAAAGTTATGCATGTACATCTCTTACAATTAAAAATTTCCAACTCAAATGATTTAAACACTTGCAGTGAGCAGAGAATACACTATAAAGCACTGCAACTACAAAAATGGCTTCAACTGATAGCTTTAGCTTCAGATACAGAACAAACACCAGCAGGAAGCACACAAAATAAATGGTACATGCAGTATTTTAAATGTAGTTTAAATGTACTTCCCTGGATGCAAAATGCAGTCCAAATGCTCTGGTTTCAAGCTTTCAAGCTTCCACTAGTCCAAAGACTTGGTTAATTGGCACTAGGTTGTTTCACTGTTGTAAAGAGTATTTGGGATATATACAGCCACTTAGTTATCAATTTATTTACAACATCTATAACCACAGGATTTTTTCTTTAACTTAGATAACCTATTGGCAGTACAAATGCCTTTATTAAGAATGCCAGTCATACAATAACTTAAAAACAAAAAAAAATTAACTAGTGCTTGCATAATCAGAATTTTACCCCGTCGTTTGGCATGCCTTTCAAGCAAACAAGAACAAGCTCATATATACACACACGCAGTCACTACACAGTAATACTGTAAAATAGGAAATTTACATGGCCATCACTGAAGGCACCTCTGATACCATGCAACTATCATAATTCTTTTTTTTTTTTTTGCTTAAAGTTGCTGAATACATACCCATTTCCAGGAACTCATTAAACAAGCTAAATGTGCCAACATTATTCATCATTTCATTTTTCTGTAACCAGGCCTTAAGTCTGGCAGTATCTCCATCTTCTGAATGCACCCTTGCACTTCTCCTTGTAGAGTCTTTTAGTTTTCTATATTTATAACGTAGCCATCTATAAAACACAAGATATTTTATATATTTAGATTAAGCCACAGAAAAAGCAAAAGTCATACTTTCACCAACTACCTTCAGGTTAGACCACTTGTGTCTTGTAAAATGTGTTCCTTTTTTTTCCAAGTGTGCACTTTCCATTCAACCAAAATGACTGTGTTCACAGGAACAAACAGCTCCTTCAAGTTTTCTTCTCTTCAGCTGGTGAATGAACGCAAATCCCCAACAGAAACATAGTTGAAAACTCCACAGACGTATTGGTGCTTGAAGGATTGGAGGGGAGGATGGGAGTGAGTGATCAATGCTGACTCGCTAATCCTTGGGCAAAAAAAGCAGCCACAGCTTGCTACAACAAGATTATTAAAAGCTGGGTGGGCTCTGCAGTTCTGCAGTACAGGCAGTATAATGTACCTCCCCAAAGGCAGTAACTGTAGACCTGCTTTAGGATGGGAGATGTTATGGCACTGTTTGATATTGCACCAGAGTCCTCGATCTCCTCTATGTGGTTGTGATGTAGACTAAGATGGGTCAAGCAGACCAAGTGAATGAGGGTAGTAAATGGGATGGGAAACAAAAAAAAAAAACAATCCTCAGAGAAACAACAGACACTGAGAACAGCATCCACTATAGTAGAAGTATAAAACATAATCTTTAGTATACAGTAGTAACCAAATTCTACTTTTTGTACATTGCTTTACCTCAAGCATTACTAGATTAAATTATTTTATTTATGGATATGACTGCAAACTTTTAATCTACAGCTTTTCAGCTTTCACAGATGTAATAGTTGTGAAACTTAAGTCTTTTCTTCTTCTTACCATACCTCTGATAAGGCATGCATTCCTGATTCAATACCAGTGGAAAAAATTACTGCAATTAGGTTCAGGATGTATAAGTTCAATAAAATATTAAAATGTTAGAACTTGGTTATCTTACATAGACATTTGGAAACAAATATCTATACTTTGACCAATATGCAAAAGTTTAGATAAATGTCTGAAATCTCCATTTCTAACCGCATAACAAACTGCACTTTTAAATCCGGCATAAAGCTTTAACATTTTCTTGCAGTTCAGTACTCAAACCATCTCTAGAATAAAAACACAGGCTTCCAACACAATCACATCTTTAATATTAAAGAAAAAAAGAGGGAAAATTATGCAATATACGTGAAACCATCCATACAAGTTGGAATCAGCATGAGAGTGTCTTTTCATGCATGACTTCTTCATAGGTTCATAGGTAGTGTATTAGGCTATTGGTCCTAGGGCCTATATAAGCCTAGCCAAACAGTACCCTAGCTTTTGCCAACCAAGAAAATTATTTTCCTGTGCCCCTGTCAAGCAGAGCCACAGAAGTGATCCCCAGGGTGAATTTCCTATCTCCCATCCAATCATCAAGATCTTTCTTGAAGAGTGCTAATGAGGAGCTTTGTTTGATATAGATTATAGTTTGTTCCAGAGTATGGGAAGTCTCTGGGGCAGGAATCTATCCCTCCAGCATGTTCTGTTTATTGTGGTGACAAGGTTTAGGTCCCTAGAGCGTGTAGCTTGGAGGGATTGGGATTTTTTTTACGTGGAGCATGTCCAACAGCTCTGGGTTTGACATAGCTTTGAATGTTAGGCAGAGATCGCCTCTGAGTAGGCGATATGCAACTGAGTAAAGCTGGAGTTTTTTTAGATGGTCTACGTAGGGCATCTGTTTGAGGCTGGTAATCCTCTTTGTAAGGTATTTTTGTGGCCTTTTCAGTTGTTGTAGATGTCTTGTGAGGTACAAACCTTAAGAGTTTTACTTGTTCAGTGCCTGAAATACATGTACCACTTAAATATTATATGCATGTAAATAACTTTGACATTAGTTTTTATGCAGTTTAAAACATTCCATAAAACAGTTATGTTTTATATAATTTTATGTATGTTTTGCATTTTATTAAAATTCTAGGACTCAGTGTGGCTAACTGTTACTATTTATTTTATTTTATTTAACATTTGTTGACTGGGAAAGTCTGACTAGGTTCCACAGAGCCTGTTTTCAGCGGTGGCCCGGGGAGAAATGCTCCAGATGCTTGTCTTTGTAATGTGGGAGGAAACCGGTGTACCCAGAGGAAACCCATGCAAACACAGGGAAAACATGCAAACTCCACACAGAAGGCACCCCAGCCAGGAATCGAACCGGAGAACCTCTTGCTGTGAGGCGACAACATTAACCGCTGCACCACTGCGCCGCCCAATTTCATCATATACAACAGACTTAAAATAATTACAAAAGCTGAATATTATGCAATTACACAAATACTCATAACTCCTAAAATTCCCACCAAAGAATTGCAAAAATGATATAATAGCTTTGTTGATGATAATGCATCTAATTTGGATTGTTGTCTCTTCGTTTTAGGAAAAGAATCACAATTTCCAGAAGGATTACAACTACTTAATTTTAAAATATCTGAATGAAACATAAGATTATATTGCACTTTAGAAATGCTGGCCACTGATTTTAGTGAATGCTTATATTTTATACTGTAGCCATATGTAAATCATTGGGGGATCAGAGAGAACCATTGTTTTATAAATATATCTATCTAGGAATGGAAAACCTGTTCAGCAACTTAAAAAAATTCACTTGGTATATTTTGAACTTAATAGCCTGAACCACTAGTCACTGTAACTTCCTTGTCTGTCCCTTTCATGGCTTTTGTTCTGTATTATACTACTTGTTTATTTGCAGCATCTATATCTATATATATATATATATATATATATATATATATATATATATATATATATATATATATATATATATATATATATATATATATATATCTGTCTGTCTGCCTTTCTATCTAAGATCAACTGACAAAGACTGACACAGTTATGGGACAAGGACCGAGAATCTGTAGTCTGTGGAATGGGATTTATGAAAGTAGGGCCATTAACTGACTGGCTTTTTAGGTTGTAGTGCCAATTAGATGTACTTAGTCTCATCAGTAGAGAGTATGGTGTGAATTAGCATAGGATTGTGAAAAATAGAGAGCCAAGAAGGACTGCAAAAGAAAACCTAAAACTTCTATATGGATTCCTCTGTCATCATTTATTTCCAATGTCTACGCCTTCACACCTAAACCATAGGCAATTGTTTAGATGGGGTCCTTGGCCCTCAGACCCTCCAGTGTGAGAGTTTCCCAGCAATACCCCCTTACTTTACATATTAACTCCACAGTTACACAACTGTGGCCAAAGGGATTTTACAATCACTGTGCTATAGTTAGATAAATATGAGTCAGCTTAGCACAACTTGAGGAGTTATCTCAATGTGTAGTGATACCTCACCTACTTGTCAACAGACTGTGCAGTTGATAGTATATATGGTAACCATAGTTTGATTTGTAATGCTCTAAGACTGAGAGTTGTGCTTCTTTCCATGCCTTAGCTCTCTCCACCTGCTTTGGATCCCTTTCCCAAATAGGCATTTGCGCGAATCAGACAATAATGATATGTAAATGAGTACTGACCGTCAGTCTTATGAATATCTCATTTAAATAAGGCTTCTCTCCCAAGTTTGTGCATTTAATAGTTGCCTTTTTATGCACATCTCCCTCATGCACAGAAGTCTAGTAAACAACAAAGTTGTGCCTTTTCTATCTAATTTACAATGTGCAAAGCTGCTTATAGTAGATACTAGTTTGGCTGCCTCCTGTTGACAAGGTGACATGGACTGTAACCGGAGCATAACAGAGCAGGTATCCACTAATGTTCCATACTTCATGACTCAGGTTGCTGTAGTGGACAGAAAGTAGAGGTGTCCACACAACTCTGTTGATTCCTGTAGCATCCTTGTCAGCATTAATGTCTGGAAGCACTCCTGCCAGAGCTGCTATGGGCAACTGTAATCTGACCACCTTTTGGCCTTACTAAATTAATTAATTAATTAAGTTTATACAAACATTCCTAATGACTAACTGTATCAGGCCTAGAATATAAAGGCCTTTTACTGTGGTAACTAAGAAATCGCTCCTCTTCCTGACCTCTTGTTATGACTTTAAAGGACAGGTCTATGATCTGCAATGCTCAAAAGTTGACAGGTGTGCGTTTTTCATGCCTGCTTTGGACCCCTTCATGCTTCAGATATTACCAATAAATATGAGACTATTGCACAAAGATCTTACTGAACTAAACCCAATAATGCCTTTTCCAAGTAATTTCTTATTATTCTTGGTCTTATCAAATGATTGTAGCCCACTCACACTTTTCACACACTGCTTGAAATGAGTGCAGCTCAGCACAGCCTAAAATGGGTGAATGAGGTCAAATGGTGTAAGATGAGGCTGTTTTTCAAAGTTCTTACTCAAATGAGTGCCAGACGTACTGTCTTTTATGAATCACATCATAGAGCATGGGCCATGCTCTAGGCATCAACGCATTTGGCTCAACATACATATGGCTTTTCTCACATATAACACTGCTTTTACCCCATATTATGCAAATTAAAGCAGAGGTAATCCAGAAAGCTTGAGTCAAGTCTGGTATCCCAGTTGTGACCAAGAACATGAGAACGAACGAGAAATACAGTATAAAAGATTAGTCAAGATAAAATAATTTTAGCTAGCAAATTTAGCAGACTCTCTTTCTCTGATGCCCTCCTTATGGGAAGAATAAAGATGCCGTCACCTTGTTGAACTTTTAAGAAGTTTATTCAGTTCAATAGGTAAATGGACTCATGTTCTTGTTCACCTTGATATCTGCAGCTCACGCAGTTTGCATATTAGCTTTATAGTACATTTAGTCCTTCACAGCAAGTTACTGCACTGAATTTAAACAAAACTTCATCTGTTCACCAGAGATCACTTTTCTAACTACAAAGCTTATAACTAGTAATGGGTCCTTACTGGTTGGTACTTAAGTACTTCTCCTTCCATTTAAAGTTACAAAGCAATAACATGTGGGGCCACTGAGCAAAGGGAAATGCAAACACTGATGGTTTTAGAAGGCCTCAGGACATAATCTAATGTTGACTTGCAGAATTCAAACCACTTCATAATCAATTTCTTTCTTTCAGTGTTTCTGCTTAGAATGGTATGGAAGCAACAACTCTTTTGGAGTTTGGGCTGCATAAAGTAAAGCTTCCAGACAAAGGCACCAACTACAATTGTCATCTTCCTTCTGAAGGAATGCCTTGGTTCATCTAATCGTAAATAAATAAATGTCTATTCATTATTTTTTGTTTTGGTTTAAGATCTGTGCTAGTCAACAGCTCTCTGTGGCAGATACCATGTTTGAATACAATGAGTCACAAAATTGTATCCGATACCAGAGCACACTGGGACAAAATCCAGTGACTAGCTTTGCATTTGTGCCATCAACCCCAAAGCCATATGTCTTGGACAATCAGGTCAAATGAGATCTGAAGCTGTTAAGTGAATGCTTGTTGGTCATGAGTTGGCACACTTGGCAATAATGGTAGCTGGAGAGATCTGACAACCCCAAACATAGTGAAGGTGTATAGGGAACGTACAATAAGTTCATCTCCCACTTCAAAAGAATTTGTCATAAACAGCTGGGAAGTTTGTGGATATTCAGTTTAAATGAAAACTCTGAGGAAAATACAGCTGTATAAGAACTTACCATAACAATAGATGTCCTACTGATCACTGCTGCAATATTCTTAATAGATGAGTTATAGCTCAAGGACATGTGGCCGGGGTATCAATGCTTCACTTTCATATGACATATGTCCAGGTGATGACTTCATATAAATATTATAAATATAAATATTTATAACCTCCGCTTAACGCTTGTATTTACTTGATTGTGCATGACAAGCTATAGTTTTGTGGAGTTGTACTAACAAGAGTTTGTGGCTGAACTACTAGGAAGAGGAACACACCCGCTGGTTTTGGGTGTCAGCAATTGCCTGCATAGGCTCTTTACATTGAGGAGACATCTGAACCTGATTCGTATTGTATTTGGAACTTTATAGTGAACTACTTGGGATTTAAAACCTACTCTGCACATTGCTTCCCACACATTTTCTTTTTTCTTCTTAGCAACAGTACGTTTTGTGGGAAGTGGAATAACACGTGAGCATTTTTTTGGATTTTATTTATTTAAGTGAATTCTTGACTTTATATACATTTTCATGTGTTTTATTATTTGTCCTCCAGATGGTGCTAGACTAGTAAGACTGTCACATGCAGTTTAGAATCCACTCTTTCTGTATCTTGGTAACGAATTGAATTACTGATTTCATTGGTCTATTCAAACAGGAAAAGTTATTTAACTAGGTAACTATGAGGTTTTTGCCCATCTGATTAAGTTCTATGAGACGAAAACGTAAGGGGAAGTGTTTTTATCAGCGTTTATGTTATTTGTGGATGTGTGCTCCTTTTGCTGTATTTGAACATTAAACCACTTGTGTGTTGGAACTGCTGGTCTCCGGTGCCTAATTTTGGATTAAGGTGTAAAACTCTCCTAAGGAAAGGTTTAACCACTGTTCTGGACATATGAGTGGGCTCCAAGGGCGGGCAAGTATTAATGGCCAATAAGTGGGCCTTAAAGGAAGAGTAGGCCACCCTTGAATGTAATAGGTCAAACAAGTATTGGACTACTGTGGTGGTGTCCACTAGAAGGGGTTGGAGCTTATGTTTAAAGCACCAGATGGAAAATCTCTTCCACTTGGCCATATTAAGACTTTCTGCTGTTAGATTTTCTGGATTCTTGTAAAATCTGAAACACCTCTTCAGAAAAATTGTGTATTGTAGGGATTAAAATCCTATTATCCAGAGGGTCAGGCCGCGTGAGTTGAAATTGGGATGAAGGAGTTGCCCTTTCTGTTGGGTGATTAGATTCTGTTTGGCTCCTTAACCAAGCATACTGCCTAATCACTGAACCAGTGACAGTCACCCTGGAAGAGGCATCCACAGCATCTTAATGACATTTTATACTACCCTTGCCTATTTAAGAAACCTGGGCCACTAAAGACTGGAGGAACTGTTTTGTGTCTGGAGTCTGTGGCTCTGGGATGTTCATGCTTAAGTATTATAACACAGAGAGCAAGTATTTGGCTGTTTGATAGTTTGTAACCCTAAAGGCTAAGCTGGAGGAATTATGCACTTTCTTGCCCTACCTGTCCATTGCTCAACCGTCTTTGTCACTGTACAGAACATTAGTGTGAGGAAGTAACTTGGAAGGTTTGTCTGAAGCCAGCGAACCTGCAGCTCAGTCTGCCACAGGATTTTTGTAGAAGTACTTGAGTTCATTAAGCAGTTTATAGAACCTATCTGGTCTTTTTGAAGCAGGGGGCTGAGAGTCTGGTGCTGAGGAACTGGCCTGAAAGGTATCCATGTAAGCCTCAAGCTGAGGGGAGACTGGAGGAGGGTGGGGTTGCCCATCTCCAATAAATTATAGTATTTCTTTTGCACCTGAGACAACTTTCTGGATTGGTCAGATAAAAAGAATCGGTGCACATCACTGTACAACACAAACACTTTAATGAAACAAAAATGATAAAGCAATGGTAAATGCTTTCACTACCATCAAGGTAGATTCATCAGACTAAATTAAAACAATCTTCCCTCCACTATTTAAATGCAAGCCATCCAATCAGGAACCAATAAACAAATCACCTATTACTTAAAGTTTCAATACACCTTATTAAAACATTATTTCTTAGCACATACATAAATAGAATAAATACATATATATCTTAAAAGATACACTTTTTCAACCAAAAATATAAAATAAAATAAACACATATAATAAAATGCAATAATACATCAATGTTTTAGGGGGAGAGATTTCAAGTGGGGTTTCAGGGATACACGCTCATTGATGCCTGGAAACTTATCTGCATCTAACCATATAATCCACTGTTGCTCCCTTCCTTCTGTGAAATTTTTGACATCACCCCCTATAATGTTCATAGCTATAATCTCAAACTAAAAATCTAAAACTATGCTCATCACCCTTGTCTATTACATGTTGCCCCAATGCCCTCTTAGCCCTCTTGTTCCTCACATCCCCTACATGTTCTAAGATACGTTCTTTTCAGGCACCTACTGGTCTTCTCTGCATAGTATACAAAACACACTGAGCAATAAGAAAAATAAGTCACATCTTTTGTATTACAATCAGCATGCAAAGATGTCTCTAATGAATCATCATGTGGATGTTCACAATGATTGCCTGTGTGTATAAACTTACAGGCTTTGCAATGTCTACATGAAAAGGTCCCCTCTCTGTGTGATGGTGGTGTATATCTTTTGCTGGCACTCTTATAGCATAGGTTCATAGGTTGGTACTAGACTATCGGCCCTAAGGCCTATTGAAACCTAGCCATAACAATTCCCTGGAAATTTTTTCCCACAATATTTACTTCTCTGGGCCCCTGTCTAGCAGGGCGACTGACATGATCCCCAGGGTGAATTTCCTATCTCCCATCCAATCATCAAGGTTCCTTTTGAAGAGGGACAATGAGGTGCTCTGCTTGACATGTATGGGCAGTCTATTCCAGAGTATGGGGAGTCTCTGGGTCAGGAACCTATCCCTCCAGCATGTTTTTTTCATTGTGATGATAAGGTTTAGATCCCTGGAGCATGTGGCTCTGAGGGATTGGGATTTCTTTAAGTGGAGCATGTCCAACAGCTCAGGGTTTGACATGACCTTGTATGTTAAGCAGAGATCGCCTCTGAGTAGACGATATGCCACAGTGTATAGGTGGATTTTTTTTTAGACAGTCAGCATATGGCATCTGCTTTAGGCCTGTGATTCTTTTAGTGAGGTATTTCTGTGGCCTTTCCAACTGTTGCAGATGTCTTGTGAGGTACATACCAAATGGGGCATTATACTCTATAATGGGTCTAATGAGGGATGAGTACAGTGGGACAATGACCTCCTTTTTTCTGAATGAAAAGCCCTTAGTGATGAGATGTGCCATGTAGAAGGATTTCCTGACTGTTGTGGCGATGTGGTTATCGAAAGTGAGACCACTGTCCACTTGTGTCCCTAAGTCTCTCATTACACTTTCGATGTTTAGTGTCCTGCCACCTATGTGGTAGTTCATGGGTACATGGTTTTTTCCAAAGGGAATGACTACACATTTCTTGGCATTAAGCTTGAGCCCATGGCTCTGGCACCAGGCATCTGTTTCTGTAAGGCCCTTTTGTAGAATATCCACATCATTTGGGGATTCAATAATGGCTCCCAGTTTGCAGTCATCTGCAAACTTTGTTAGCCAGAGTCCCTTAGTGTTGGCCTGTACTTCAGAGAAGCAGATGCCAAACAAGAGTGGTCCCAGGACCGAACCCTGAGGTACTCCACTTGTCACTTGTTTGGAGCTGGATTTGGAGTTGGCTACTTTTAAAGTCTGGGTTCTGTCAGTAAGCCAGTTGGCAACCCATCGAGTGGTGTAGGGATTTATGCCCAGCTTAGTAAGTTTATCTATGATTCCAGAGTGGGGGATGGTGTTGAAGGCCTTGGCAAAGTCCAGATAGGCTGTGTGGACCTCCTTACCCTCGTCCACAGCTCTGGAGACTGATTCGAAGAAGTCAATCAGATTCAGGAGACAAGATCTGCCCTTCACAAACCCAAACTGGGTGGGGTCCATTGTCTGGAGGTTGCCAATGTCTTTGTTTATAAGTTCCATGATAATGCATTCCATGCCCTTGCAGATCAGGCTTGTCAGACTGATGGGACGGTAGTTCCCGGAATCCAAGTTGGATCCTCCCTTGTGGAGCGAGATAACTGTAGCTGTGTGCCACTCAGTGGCCACAAAGCCTGAGGTGAGGCTATGATTAAACATGACACTTAGGTGGGGTGCCAGTTCATTTTGTAGTTCATGTAGTACACAGCCTGGGATGTTATCTGGTCCCATGGATGCTGCATTCTTAGCTTTGGAGAGTGCTGTTTCTACCTGTGTGGGTGTGATTATCGGAACTTGGATATCTTTTGGTATTGAGATGGGCCCTTTAGGGGGTGAGAGGGGAGTGAAGATGGCACTAAATCGATCTGCCAGGATATTGGCAATTTCCTTGCAATCAGTATATTTAATGCCATTCTGTTGTAGCTCAGAGCAGATCTGAGCATTGCCATTTAGATTCTTGACATAACTATAGAATGCCTTGTGGTGGTCTTTGGAATCTTTAGCAATTTTATTTTCGTAACTAGCTTTTGAGGATTTTATGAGGGATCTCAGCTTCTTACTGAGGCTGGTGAGGGAGTTTTTTTGCATCCTGGGATTTTCCTCTTTTCTGCAACAGTTTCTTCCTTCTGTTGTATAGTTTGTTTATAGCAGGGGACCACCAGATTGGCTTCCTTTTTTTTGGAGAAGAGCATCTTGGTTCTATTTGGGATGGCAAAATACTGTCTCTTTAGTGACTTACTGTTTCTAAAACTGAAATCAGGGTAATTCCCAATCAACCCTCTAAACTTCTCATCCATACTTAATATACCCCAGTTCTTCTTGACAATGTCACATATCTTACTGACATTACTGTAATATGTCAGGGTTAGCCTAGTCGTAGTATTTCTGTGAGACCTCTATCAATGAGAACATTTTCACATTTATCTGAAAAATAGGGGCAACCTCTGGTCCCTCGTTCTTCATGGCTTCAGCAATCAGGGCATCCGCCCTATTCACCTTGTACCCTCTTTGTAAAACACTAGCCCTTAACTCTTGTAATGCTGCCCTCATATCCTCGTTGTTATCATGTAATCTCATTATTCAGATTGTTTGGCCTTTCACAACGTTTTTATAGACATGACGGGGATGCATACTCCCCTTGTTTAAAAAAACATTCCTATTACATGGCTTTTTATACAGAAGTCCTAACATCACCAAATAAACTTTTACTGATTTGAACATCTAAAAATTCCATACCATCAAATGAATAATTATAACTAAATTTTAAAAATGGCATAGTGGTGTGTAAATAGTCTATAAAATGTATGGCCTCTTCAGCAGGTCCATCCACAAGACAAAAATATCATCCACAAACTTCTTACAAGTCAAAATGTATCTACAGAATACATTACTCAGCATAACATTCTCCTGTTCCCATTGTGCTAAGGCCAGGTTGGCGTAGCTGTTCGCACAAGCTGTGCCCATTGCTATACCAACCTTTGTGGATAGAACCTTTCATTGAAAATAAATACATTGTTTTCTAAAATCAATTCTAATAAACTCCACACCAAACTAATACTTTTATTGTCTAAACATGTTTTGCTTGACAGAAAGGTTCTAATGCTCTCTATCCCCCAGTCATTGGGGATAACAGTGAACAAAGAGTTCACATCTAAATTTTGAAAAATCAACTTAGTCTTATCTTGCACTTGCTTCACAATAGGAAATAACTTAGTCAAAAAATCTTTTGTGTCCTTCAGTATTGTAGTAGTGGAATTAACAAAAGGACATCAAATTTTCTCCACATAAAAGGAGAGCGGTTCTGTGGCCCACCCTCTACTGGACACTGTAGGATGCATGGGTGGGTCAACAACTTTATCAACCAGTGTTCTTTTTTCCTATACACCTTTCTGGATTGTCATTCAAAATGTTTCATAATGCTCTGTAAGGTTTCTCTAAAAGAAGGCCTCTTCCTGTGGGGAGTCTGAAGAAAGTGAATCTCCTTCATCTGACAAAATTTGTTCTGGAGTGTGTAACTGGGACAGGTAGTCTAGGGAAAGATCTGAATCCCTATCTGGTTTCTCATCAAAGGAGAAGGAATCTAACATTGGCTTATGTGGTATTTTTTTTGAATTCACAAAGGAAGGGGGCTTCAGAGACACGATTGCCTTGAAAAGCCCCTGAGAAAAATCAAACCATTCTTTTTCCTTGGATATATAAGGGGACATCAAGTGTTTAAGTTTTTGTTTTTTTCTTTTTTGGAGAGATGTCTGCATGAATAAGCTTAGGAGGTTCTGATCCTTGATGCATTTCTATAAAGGTTCCAGGAATCTCTTCCCATACCAGGATCTAAGTGATTTCTTGAAGTCCCTCTGGTACAGTGATTCAAAATTTGTCGAAGGACTCAGTCATCTACAAGGTTCAGGAACCACACCAACCTTTGGTGGGGTGGCAGTAGAGGACTCCTGAGAAGATGATTGGCATATCACAGGTCTGACCACCTCTGTGGGGTATATCTGATTCCAAGACAACAACTGAAGAATCCTTTCAGTCTCTTAGGTTTTTTGCTTAAACTGCAGGCCTATATTCAGGCCATCCAACATAGTGGACTGGGCTAAGACTTTTAGATGGTGGGTATCAAGAAAAGTATTAAGTGCGGACAGCTTAGACTGGAGGGTTTTCAGAATGAATGACTGTCAGTTGGAACAAGATTTACAGTCACATTCAGGGCCTAGACAGAGCAGACAATTTGTACGTCTTTGTACAAAATTTGTCTACCACACTTATACTTACCCCTCCTGACACCTAACAGTTATTAGCAAAACAGACAAGAAATTAGAAGGTTCCCCAATGGGGCACTTATCTGTTCTGACAAGCAAATCTATGGTACCTAGCGACCAAACAATTACAATCCAATGGATGAAAAGACCTGCATTTGGGCTGGTGGCAAGATGGTCTATATCTTGTATGTACATTCACTTATATACTCTGATGCCTATGAGCCAAGGTCATCACCCAGATGTACATCATATGAAGGTAAAGCTTTAGTACCCCAACTAAATGTTAGCAGGCTACAACCCATCTATTAAGAATACTGCAACAGTCAGTCACTCAGTCAGGATATCTACATCATCATCAATCCCCTTTTCTACATGGGGTTGGGGTGTAGTGCTAACGGCCTCATCTCTCGATTCAGTGTCACTCTCCTGCCTTCTTTGACACTCATGCCTGACTGTTGCAGATCTTATCTCACACAAGCTATCCACCTCTTAGATGGACACCCTCATTTCCTATTGCCTTCTTTACCAGACTATCATCTGCTTTTCTCCACGTGTCCAAACCACCGTAATCTGTTCTCTTTGATCTTTTCTGCAACTGGAGCATACCTAGGCTTCTGTTCTTATGTGCTCATTTCTTGGTCTGTCCCACAATGTGCATCCTATCACCTATCTCAGGAACTTTATTTCCATCACCTCCAGTTATCTTATCTGCTCATTCTTTACTGCTCAGGTTTCTGTACCATACAGTAGTACTGGTCACAACATTGTTTTGTACACCTTACTTTTCAGTTTCTTTGGCATTCTTCTGTCATACACTACATCTGACACTCTATGCCAGTTGGCTGCAGCCTCTATCATTCTAGCTTTGACCTCTTTGTTCAGACTTCCCTTCACCTCATCCACCCCTCAAAGATACGTGAAGCTGTTAACCTGTTCCACTATCTTCCCTTCTATCTCAGTTCTCAGCCTCTTCTGATTTCCCTCAAGTGTTGCCATTACTAATGTCTCATCTGTGCTCAGCTTCACCCCATGTGTTTTCAGTTTTGCAATCCATTCTCCTATCCTTTGCTGAGGTCCTTGGTCAGAGTCTGTCTGTAATGTTACACTGTCTGCATATAGCAACTTTGTTGACCTGTACCCTCCAACTTGTTTGCTAATGTAGTCCCTCATCAGTATGAATACCAGTGGGATCAGAGCTGAACCCAGATGCACACCCACTCCCACTGGGAACCCTCTCAGTGAGACCAAACAAATATTTTGGAATTGGACCTTCTGTTTACATTTTTTATGATAATTGTAATGATCAGTACATTGTGATTTTGGTTAGGGTATTCACTTGTATTTAATTCATTTAGAGAGTTTTCTGTGTAGTAGATTTTCCTATTATTTCTTGTACTTGGTGGCTATGGATTTATGGATTTCATTTCTTTGACATAAATCCTTGGAGTCTTATCTAAGATATTAATTTATACTATGCCAACATGTTCAAAACAGCTTATAACAACAATAAGAATGAACTTCTTGCAATGGTAAGAATATAAATAAGACAAGCCTTGGAATTTGCATCCACTTTTGTAATGAAAGAACAAATCATCATCTAGAAATTCACTGCATATTTCTCCGTCGTTATCTACTCCCTGCTTGATGCAAAGTAATGCCTTTGCCACTCAGTAAAAAACAGTCTTTTTTTCTAATCATCTCACTTTTAGTCTGTACATTCACTTAACCAATGTAGGTCAGTCTTCCCTCTCATTCTTAACCCAGTTCATTAAATGTCTCAGCAATCCCTCATAAAGGATCTTTTGCCCTTCTACTACCTCATATTTTCTCCTTGTTACTCCTAGCTCATTATCCTAGCATTGTCTATTAGTTGGTATCAATATTATATTTCAGAGGTAGTATGAGCACAGTAAAAACTTATTTGCAGTTTTTTAACTTCTACCTAAGGGGTTTCTATTGGTAATACATCTTCCTTCCACCTTTTCATTATTTTATCTATAAAACAGACAGTGAAGAGGATATTGTTTATGCCAGGAATAGCAATTAAGGCCGGAAATAATTACTAGGTGGAAATGATCGCACAAGTTGTTTTATACACCTAGCCAGGTTCGTGAAAATATTTCTGGGCAACTTTCCCTATTTTGGAGGAACTTTCTTAATTTCAGGTCTGATTTATTCCTGCAGGATGTTCTTGTTTTGGAGATATATCTCTGTTTTCAGGCTTAATTTACCCCTTCATACAGTTTTCTGAATCATCCTCATCACACATGATTTGTGAAGCTGTCTTAATACACAGTAGAGCAAGCTACATGACCAACATGCATGCAACACCAATAACTTAAAGAAGGGGGATGCACATGTTACATCTTCCATTTTGAAAAGCAAAAATAAATGAACTTGTGTAGTACAATTTTCCAATACAGTTCATTAATGTCTTCAGATTTTACTCAGTCATTTTGATACCGTAATTGTATTTTCCATCAAGTTTTGTCACTCTCTGTTTTTTAAACGTGTTTCGGAGTAGCAGCCCATATTCCTACTGGAAGTGGAAAGAGCTATGGGCTATTTAGCTTTCAAATTGTATGCTAATTAAATGCCCAGATATGTTGACTGGATGTACCTAATTTTCAATTGCCTTTCTTCCTTCTTGCATTGTTTGCAGATTCAGAGGTATGTTCCCGGGGGTCAACCATAAATGCTGGAGATGTCAAAATGGAACCAGCAAAAGACAGGATCCTACATTCTGGAGCTGTAGTAAGTTAAAAAAAATTTAGACTAACTTAGAGATCCTATTGTGGAAGTCAGTAGGACAGAACATAATATTAACCAGGGAACTTTATTACACCAGTACAAGAGAGGTGAAAACTTGTGGAGGCACTGGACTAGCTACTTTAGGTGATAGTGCTATTAACTGAAAAAGTAATTATTTAAAACAGTAAAAAAACAAAGTTGCCAACAATAAGACAACTGATAAAATTTGTAGACAACCTTAGAAGGGAGCAATAGAGGACCCAGCTAGGAAAAATGCAGTCAGCCAGTGAGAACACAGCAATGGTGGTACCAGTTTGGCTGCACAAATTAGAAAGAATAAATGTAAACAATGAATTGGAATGCAAATAGTAGACAATCCCCCTCTAACTACATGAAAGATGTGGTACAATTAGTAGTGCACAAGCTAGTGTCCCCCTTAAGAAGATCTTGGGCCAGGGACTGGTCTATTAAATAGCAGCGATTCCAAGGATAAGAAGTTGATAAAACAGTTTATAAGTAATAGTACAAAGTAAGCATGGTTTGTAACAATGACAACTGCTCAAACACTATACTTACTGAATATAATGAATGGAGTTTATCATAATGTAAGTGTTAATAGTTTTAAAATGTTAATAAACTTGGAAAATGTGAAAAATAAAAACCTCAAAGCACATTCCATAAAAGCACACTTTTAAATAGATTAACAGGCCACGAGACCTTGACTTCATTCTTTTTTTTATTACTACTGTTATTATTAGTCATAACAAAGGCCTATAGAAACCTTAACACCAATTATTAGTCATAACAAAAGCCTATAGAAACCTTAACACCAATTATTAGTCAGAACAAAGGCCTATAGAAACCTTAACACAACAAAGGCCTATAGAAACCTTGACAGCAATTATTAGTCATAACAAAGGCCTATAGAAACCTTAACACCAATTATTAGTCATAACAAAGGCCTATAGAAACCTTAACACCAATTATTAGTCATAACAAAGGCCTATAGAAACCTTAACACCAATTATTAGTCATAATGAAGGCCTATACAGACCTTATCACCAAGTCACTCCACAATAGTATCTAATCTACACTCTTAATAGAATTTTGCCTTCATTAACCTGTATGTGTAGTTGCCCATCAAACCATTTTTCTTTTTACTATGTACACTCTGAAAGTGAGTATGTGTTACACAATCCAGTCAGGAAACATCCTTAACCAGTACATTAGTTAAAACTTTATTGGCAATGTCTCTGAAATGTTTTCATATTCCTTTTTTGAACAGATACTCTGTTTTCCCCTTGCAAAAGTTGTTATACTTCCATATTGCTTCATAAACTAAGTAGAGTGCACTACAGTTATAAAAGTACTCTATCCTGTATTTTTTTGACATTTGCTTGAAGAAACTACTATTGCAAAATATGACTGATTTTGAAAAAAAAGGAAAATCAAATATTCTTAGTTGTGAAAAAGTAGCAAGGGGTTATATAAAATAAATCTTATTAGACATATTGTAAAAATTAAACAATGCTGACAACAGAACCAAAAATGGTAAAAGATATTTGCAGTATGAAATCATCCAATAATAATAAAAAAATATTTGCTAGCATTTCATTGACAATAGGCAACAAAGAGTTCAGAAATGGAGTAGAAAGCAATCTTTTTACAACAGACTGAAAAACAGGCCAAGACAGCAGTGAAATCTTACAAAAGTACCACATCATAAGCCCTATAGTCTGTGAAAGGATGACAAATATTCACCTCATCTACACTAGCAATACCAGTCCTACCAGACTGTCATAATTAAGACTGCCTTACCCACACGTGAGTATAGTTTTAGTGAGTGTCTTTTCATTGCATTCTCTTCATTGCAAATGGCTGAAATTTAATGCATTTCTATTGTTCACAGATATTTTGATGTTTGTGCAAACCACTGTGCACTGTTGATGGGATTTTCAGTTTTTACCACTGATGTGTAAACTTGAAGCTGATATATCTAATTTGAAGGGTGTGGAGGCTTGCCTCCCTTCCAATACCGAGTACAGGGATCATGCCATTCAAATATTACTAAGCTGATTTTTCTTAATTATTTTAAAAAAGACCTTGACTGTACTAGTTATTAACTTATTTATTTATATTTGTTTACTTGGATATTGCAGTGATCTCAATGGACCACCTGTAGCCATTGTCTGGGTGAATAGAATCATGTAAGAAATGTACCTGTTGGCATTTCTTTCTCCTCTTTACTTTAGTTCTTCCTTAAGTAATTAGTTCAACTGGTATAAAAAGTTATTGTATTTAAATCTTGAAATATTAGGAAATTACAATTATTACAACATACCTTACAATATTTATAACCATAGCCTGAGCTCTCCATATTTTTATGGAATCATCTTTCCCCTACTCTCAGTCCCTCCAGTCCATGAAATCCGCCTAGCTGTACCTAATTAGCTTACTTGCTCCTCCCAAGGGTAACAGCCAGGCACTCCTAGATGGGGAAAGAGCCCTTCAGCCCAAAATTTCCCATCCAGAGAGCCTTATTATCCCATTTTTTTCCATGGGACATAAAAGTTGGACAGTTGGGAAGTAGGAAGCCAATCTGTAGACTACCATAATTTCCATTTTCATGGGTGGCCTGTGGGAACCATACTTGCCGCTTCTCAAAGACCAGCATGCTGTGCTACCACACATGCATTTATGGTAAAGCATTACTGATGCAGAGTGGGTTGATGCAGTTTCTTGTAGTGAATACCACTCATCCACACATCCACTGACAGGTGTCATCAATAGGGGAAACTCAACCAAAATCTTGTTTTTAATATTAAGAGGAGTATATAATTTTAAAATTATGAATTTTTCATTTTCATAGTTAGACTCAACTAATACTTGCATGTTTTACTCTTAAATGGGATTTCATATTACATTTCACCCTTATCAATGTAATCAAACCAGCAATGACCTTGCCATTTTTACCATTTTTTTCTCTTCAAATTGAAAACGAGTTCATCACTTTATATTTTTTAATGTTCATTCATTACTCAATTATATTGAATTATTTTCTTCAGTCAGTTTACCTATGACGTTGTATGCAATTTAATGTCTTGAATATTTTCAACATTTCTTTCAGTGTCTGAATCTAATTTATGCTTACACCATGTTAGTCTAACTGGCTCATTTTTTTCTACATACTTAATCTCAGATGGCTATTTAATAGACCAGTCCCGGGCCTAAGTTCCTCTTCATCTTATCTTGTTTGTCTCTTAATAATGATTTCAAAAATGAGCTTTATGTTTCCATGAGGTTTCCTTAGATCATACAGTTAGATTAACATGTCCTCTTCATTTTATGAAACAAGATAAGTCACAGACTTAAACTCTTCACTTCAGTTATCTTCAGTGTAATTGTTATTTCATATTAGTTCATTAAAAATAAACACCTATTTCCATGACTAGCAACTGACTTAGCTGTATCATTCCTTCATTGTCAACTCTCAATCTCTCTTCTTCATTTATAAAAGTTACCTCCCATTTATAACAAACAAGGCATGGCTAGTTGTCATTTGTATTCACTGCAAGTTAACAGTTTATAAGATAATTTTACACTGTGAGGTACTTTGAATAAATAATTTCTTTCTGCTATATCTAGTCATACAATAATATTACAGAAGGAAATTAACCAAATTTTTAATCAATAAATACTTATTCTATAAACATGTAATTTTGAACAAATATCACTTTAGGGAGATGGGAAATATCTTTACAGTCAAACTTGTTTTCCCACCATAGTGATTTTTATTCTTTTGGTTTTTATCTCTTACATCCAGTTAGCTTAATTATTTACATCATTTTCTATAATAAATGTAAAAAAATGTAGTTGCCCATGGAGTAAATGCTCCTTGCACTACACACAAACCAATAAGATATATGAAGCAAAAACACAGGTGCTGGAGCGAAACAAAGCTGCAGTTCTGTAAAGTCATTCAATAATCCACAAAACGAAGCATCCAAATCCACAGTAGAAAGATCTTTTATTCATGAGACCAACAAAACATGGGTAAGCGCTTTCACCCTAAAAGGGCTTCCTCAGACCATAAAAACAAGATCATTCTTTCACTTTATAAAGGAAAAAAGGCAGCAAACCCAGCCCTACTAAACATGTAAAATCAATTAACACTTATTAAAACAATTAATCAAATACATCAACATCAAAGATATATAAAATCAACATGTATAAATACAAACATCAGATGTATAAATAGCTGACAACAATATAAATTCATATAACTAGCAACAATAAAATACAATGCATTCTTAGATATTGAGACATATACCAAAGTACATGTCTCCCTGTCTGATACGTATAATAAAAACATTGTATCTGATAGAACCCTATATAGATTATTTAAAATAACAGATCTACATTACTACGACTGTTGTCATGAAATGGGGTGTAATATTCATCTAAGCCCTCCTGACATCAGGAAAGGCTTCAAGGACATCTTGCCATTGAGTCTTGGATATAGATCAGCCCTCAACCTGATAAGCCATTTCGCTTCATGTGTCTTTGTCCAATTCCTCACATCTCCACCTCTAGGGCTAACTGAGATAGACTCTATAACCCTAAACAGGAAGATGCGAGTCTCATCTGTGTCTCTAACATGTTTAGAGAGGGCATTAACCACTGATTCTATCCTAATCTGATATAGGTGTTCTGTAACCCTATCCCTTAGTTTCCTGTCAGTCTTACCAACGTAGAATGCCTTACATACAACACAGGATGCGAGATAAACTACATGTTCAGACATACAGTCGGCATATACTTTGATGATATACCTCATACCACTCTTTGGATGTATAAACGGGGTATTAGAATCAATGCTGTCACAAAAGTTACACTGATTACATGGAAAGGTTCCAACCATTTCCTGGGGGTTATGTCTAAATCCAGGATGAAAAAATAACTTCTTCAAATTGGGCTTGTTCTTGTAAACAAACTGTGAGGTGTCTCCTATAATGTCTTTGATATTAGGATCCACCAATAATACTTACCAGTGAGTTATAATTATATCTTTAATAATCCCCATATCTTGTGTGTAAAGAAGTGTTATTGGGATTTTCCTCATGGTTCTGCTTACTCTCATGCCTCACAACATTTGTGGAGTCTGAGAAATACGGAATTGCTCTGCCAGTCCTCAGAACAGATAGATCATTCAGGCCTTTCTCTATATCAGCTTTTCTATAAGCTCTGGCCTCAAACCTACTACATAGATCACTTAATTCTTTGTCCAGACCTTCCTGTGAGGGCGTATAATGGGATATCCTCATAACCTGACCTCTCACAATATTCCCAAAGATATAACCCGGATGCATACTATGTATATGTAGAAGGGCATTCTGATGGCAGGGCTTCCTGTATACCTCCGTGTTAAGCATGCCATTACCGAACCTCTCAATATATATATATATATATATATATATATATATATATATATATATATATATATATATCTCAAGGAAGGGAATCTAAGTATCTGAAAAATAATGGCTAAACTTCAGAAATGATGAGTCCATTCATTTTATTAATGAACCAAACAAGTTCATCTTCTCCCCCTTTCCAGATGAAAAACAAATCATCCACAAAACGTCTGTAAACAGAACATTACATGGGAATTCCTCTAATTTAAATAAAATTCCATCTCCCAAGCAGCCATAAAAAGGTTGGTGTAGCTATCGGCACACAAGGTGCCGATAGCTACGCCATCCCTCTGTAGAGAACACTGTGAATCAAAAGAGAAAATATTATTCTCATGTACCACGTCCAAGAACAAGACTAGTAAATTTCTAACTGAATCAGTGAGGTCAGTGTGACGCTTCAAATAGTCATACACCCTCTGTACCCCTTCATCATTAGGGATCACTGTAAAAAGTGAGTGAACATCCATGGTGACCATTAAAAACTGAGAATCAAGAGGTACATCCTTCATACAGCTGTGCAAATCCAATAAAACCTGCTTAGAGTCCCTTAGAACATAACTGTTGGCATCCACAACTGGGCGTAAAAACCTCTCCACATAGATGGAGAATGGTTTGGTAGACCACCCTCTCCCTGCAACTATGGGTCTCATAGGAGATCTACCATCCTTGTGTATTTCAGGAAGACCATTAATCACAGGTATAAGGGGGTCAGTAATTAACAGATATTCATAGAGTTCTTTAGTTATGGCATGACTCTTGTACAAGTCCTCCAACATCTCATAAATCCTGTGCGTGTGTGTGCCCGTATTGTATCTTTCTCTATTGCTTTATAAAATGTCTCATCAGCCAACATCTGTTTCATCACCTGATTATAAAATTCAAAATCCATAACTACCAGGCTCCCTCCTTTATCGGCGGGCCTGACAGCTATGGAGAGATCATTTCTAAGCTCACCCAAAGCTCTCCTCTTTCCAAAGGTCAAGTTATCTCTAGCTCTATGCTGTTTCTTCCCTAGGTTCATATTATAAAGATCATTCTCTACTAATTTACTAAAAGCTGCCACTAGAGGCGGTATCCCTGGGACATACAAACTAGGTTTCTTAAACCTTTTTATTTTCTATAACAGTTCTAATTTACTTTTCTCATTTTCCCTCATTCTCAGTACTAAGATGTCTTTTATTTCACCTATCATCACAATCATTCCACAGCCATATTTCCATAACTCCACCCTATCATTTGCCTTCTTTGCTTGTGCCTCATTTTCTCTGTCTTTCAACCCATTTCCAATAACTTATTCAATCCATTCCATTCCATTATTTTGATCAATACAATGCACTCTTGCACTGTTCTCTAATGCTTTCCATTGCTACACATTACATTTCCACCTTAACACCATTCTTATACCCATTTAAAAATACTACTGTTAGTCCCTTATCCTCTCCGAAGCATAGTCCAGGTTACTCAAAAATCTTACCTAGATTACTTACTACCACTGTCAACAGCCCTAAAATAAAATTAATGTGTAACAGTTCAAAATCCCTCTCCTTCAAATTTCATGTCTACCTAAAAAAACTATTATCTATATCAAATAATTCTCAATGCATTTCACTCTTATACCCCCCTTTCTGGAGATGCACATCATAACCCTGGTTCTCCTACCCTAGTAACCTTCTCTACTTCCAAAAAACACTTAATTTAACTATCATAAATTTTTGTTGCATCTGTAATAAAATAACAGCTTTTCATGCTTGGATTGCACAACAAAATCCAGATGTTTTTGCAGCCACAAAAACTTGGATAAAACCAAATGTAAAAGATTTTGAAGATCTGTTATCCAGGCAGATAGAACATGTAAAATTGTGGTGGTATTGTCCTACACTATCCTAAACATTTTAATTTCACTTTTTACTATAACACCTACTTTTGGAACTGCCGAAATACTCATTACATTCCTTTATATTAATGCCTCAAAAAGTCTATGCATGGCTGTAACAAATTCCTCCAGGCCAAAATACCCAAATATTAGAGGGTATACTAACATGGATATCCTCGGTTCCTAACGAAACAATTATCTTAGGAGATGTAAATATAAAATGGGAAAAATTAACATAAGATTCCCCAATATGCAGTATCAATATTTATGGTTTCTACAAACTTCTATCACCACCAACTAGATATGACAAAAAACTCATGCATGGAACTAAACTAGGTTGGATTTTCTTTTCTGACCTAAGCAAATTTCCCATTTGCCAAAATTTCCCAGTGCTATTCAGAGTGGTGATAACCGTGCACTGCTGCTAGGCTTTGTTTGTGCTACAGAAGTCAACCCAAGTTAATTTTTTTAACTTTTTTCCTTAGGTAGTGAACCACGTTTGTGTGCTGCAAAACAGATCACAAATGTAAAAGGCATTATAAAAAATATGAGAGAGACAAAAGCTAGCAGTAAAATTAATTCAGTCAATGGTTATATCTAGCAATTACCAAAGCATATTTTCAGATCTCTTTGCAACATTACAAATGTACTTTGTGGAACACATTATCAAATAAATAATGTGAAAGTGGAGAGACAACAGCTCACATGCTGTCAGCAATATGGAGAATATTTCAGTTTTACACAACACAGTGATCTTATAAAATGTGTGTAAATATGTATGCAGAACACCCTGTGTAACATTAATAATTAACTGGATTTGAACTCTGCATCACCTGTTTTATTTCTCTCAATACACTTTCCTTATACCTTGTGCCACAGGGATAGTTATCTGAGAGGGAGGACTTATTCACTAAGTACTATCCAGTGTGCTGATGTCTGCACACCACCATTATGCTTGTTTGCACTACAGAAGGCAGCCCAAGTTAAATGCTTCACTTTTTTCCTTAGGCATTGAACCATGTTTGTGTGTTACAAAGCAGAGAGCAAATGCGAAAGACATTAGAAAAAATAAAATAAAAAAGTAACAGAAAAAAGCTGAAAGGAAAACTTAAATCGAGCATAGGGTATACCCAGCAATGGCCAGAGAAACAAAGTGCTTTACAGTGTCACATTCATCCATCTCACATCTCCTTGACACATCTGAACTTTAATTTCTGGCACACATTATCAGGACTTCAGGTAATGGCAAATAATGTTAAATGGGACATACAATAGCTCACATGTTGTTAGCAATACTAGCACTAGATAACTTTTATACAGCAACACAATAATACCACATCATGTGTGTAAATATGTATTCAGACCACCGCCCTCTCTTTAAAATGATTACTTTACTAGAATAAAGCCTGGCCTCAGCTGTTTTGTTTCTCTAATTCTAGTTCTTTGCATTTACACCTTGTACCACAGAGAAAGTTACCTAATTGGTACATTTTCTTCACTGAGTACTATGCAGAGTGCTAACATCCATGCACCACCACTAGGTTCGTTTGTTCTACAGGAGGCAGCCTAAATTAAATTTTGACTTTTTTTCCTTAGGCGTTGAGAATTGTAATTCACTGCTGGGGACTGCTGCAAGTTTAGAATGCACAATGCCAAATGGGACACAAAGAAGGAAGGAAAAAAGATACTGAAATAGAGGAAAAGTACAGTTGTGTACACTTACCATAAATGTAGATGTTCGAGTGTATTCACTGTTGCAGTCATTACAATTGGGTTATCCTGCTGGCAGGCTGCCCTCAGTCGGCCTGAATTCCAAAGTCTTACTCCAGTGTCGGTTTGCTGTTGCCTCTTCCCTGACATCAGAGTGTCAGGGGTATAAAAGATACAGCTGATGCCATTTTCTTCAGTTTTTCTTGCCCCAGATGTCAGGTGCCCCCAAAAGTGTAGGCTAAAAATACGTTAACAAAACATACATGCACCAAAGCATATTTTATCTTCATCTACAAGCAAATACACTACGTAGGTTGTATAGATTAGAGAAGTACAGATAAGTTCCAGCAAATGTAAGGGGGATGGCGGGTGGGTAACCTGGACTGCAACAGTGAATACACTCGAACATCTACATTTATGGTAAGTTTACACAACTGTACTATGTTCTTTGTGTTTTACTGTTGCAGTCATTACAATTGGGTTGAATCCCAAAGCTACGGTTGGGAGGCTGGCGCTAAATAGCATTAGGGGCGGATATGAGGCCCTGCAGAATTGCAGTGGTAAAGCCTGCTCTGGACTTAGAGTAGAGTGGTAAATGATAGTGCTTTGTAAAGGTGTGTACTGAACTCCAGGTAGCAGCCTCTAAAATGTCTTTGGTTGGTACTCCCCTGAAGAAGGCTGCTGCTCTGGATGAATGAGGCCCAATGCCCTTAGACACTGGCTTGCCATATTGTGAATAGCAAACGAATGCAGTGGCCTATCCACTTTGAAATAGTCTGCTTTGAGATAGCCTTTCCTTGTGATCCTGCAGCATATGCCACTAGTAATTGTTCTGTCTTTCTGAAACTTTGGTTCTGTCCAAGTAGAATCGAAGCTGTCTGTGTATGTCTAAAGAATGCAGAATTGTTCTGTGGATTTGGATAAAAAGTTGGCAGATGAATAGCTTGGGTAAGGGCCACACTGGACATTACCTTAAGCATAAATGTCGGGTTTGTCCTCAGAGAAACCCTGTCTGGATAAAAAATGATAAAAGGTTCCACAGCCATGAGTGCCTGTAGCTCTGAAACTCGTCTTGCAGATGTTATTGCTAGGAGCAGAGCTGTTTTCCAAGATAAACACTTTATATCAGCTGTAGTGGCTGGCTCAAAAGGAGGCAGGGTGAGTTTTTCCAAGACATAGTTGAGGTCCCATGCAGGTATTGGTGATCTCCTTGGAGGCCTTAAGTTTTTGGCTCCTCTGAGGTACTGCCTTAAAGGCTTATAAAAGATTGGTGGCTCTGTATTGTAATGAGCCGAAATGGCAGAGGCATGAATTTTAATTGATGAAAAAGATAGGCTTTTGTCCAGCATCTCAGTTAAATATTGCAAAATCTGAGGGATATTTGGTACAGCTGTGTCAATTCCTTGTGTCTGGTTCCAAGCACAGAATCTCTTCCATTTTTCAGCATAAGATTTTCTAGTGCTAGGCCTTCTGGCCTCCAAAATGACATCCATCACAGCTTTAGTGAGAGGTGCATTTTGTATGACTACATTATCCGCCATGCTGCCGGATTTAAGGTCTTGAGTTGGCTGTGCAGGATCTGATTGTTTTGTTGGGACAGTAGATGAGGTATTTGAGGTAAGGTCCAAGACAAGTTCCTTAGGACTGGATGCCAGTACTGGCGGGGCCAGTCTGGGGCAATCAGTATCATCTTTGGCTTCTCTTGTCTGACCTTTAGAAGTACCTTGGGGAGGAGAGGCAGTGGAGGGAAGGCATATACTGCTAAGTTTTTCTATCTGAAAGATAGGGCGTCCACTTTCCATGCTTGTCTGTGATAAGTCCTTGTGCAGAATCTTTTCAGTTGGTAGTTGTGAGGAGAGGCAAATAGATCTATATCCGGGCATCCCCATTTCCTTGTTATCATGCTGAAGACTTGTGGATCCAATTTCCACTCGTGGGGATCCATGAGGTTTCTGCTTAGTTCGTCTGCCAGAGTATTTGTCTTTCCTGGCAGGAATTGTGCCTGCAGATGTACTTGGTAAGTCAATACTGTGTCCCACAAAGTCATGGCTAGTCTGCAAAGGGGTAAGAATGAGTGCCTCCCTGCTTGTTTATATACCACATGACCATGGTGTTGTCTGTCTATCAGTAGTTGTCCCGGATGAAGTAGGTCCTTGAAGGCTGTCAGGGCATTCTGAACAGCTAGCATCTCTTTTTGATTGATATGTAGATGCATTTGGTTTGTGGACCATGTGCCTTGAATACATATTCCTGCCATGTGGGCTCCCCAGGCATAATCTGATGCATCCGTTGTTAATGTCTGTCTGGCTAGGGGTAAAGTGAATGGCTGTCCTTTGTTCTGGTGACAAGCCTTCGTCCACCATCGAAACTCCTGTTGCAGGCAGGGAATGAGAGTAATCCTTGTTTCCAGGCTGTGGCAATGTTGAGTCCAAACACTTTTTAGGTACCATTGAAGTTTCCTCATATGCAGTCTTGCATATGGAATTAGTAGAATGCAGGATGCCATGAAGCCCAAAGCCTGCAGACTTTTTCTTGCAGATAACTGGGCCTTTGTTGCCAACTTTTTGAAATAGGCAGTCAGTTGCCTTTGTTTGTCTGGCATGAGATAAGCCATCTGGGCAGTTGTATTTAAGCTTGCACCCAGGAATATTATCTCTTGAGAGGGTACTAGTTTTGATTTCTTTTCGTTGACTGTGTACCCTAGGCTTGTTAAAAATCTCTTTACAAACGCCAGATGCTGTAGTAGAATGTCCTTGTTCTCTGCTTGAATGAGGCAGTCGTCCAAGTAAGGATATATTTATATTCCTCTTTCTCTGCAGAATGCAATTACTGGTGTCAGGCACTTTGTAAAGACCCTGGGCGCAGTAGATAAGCCAAAGGGCAGTGCAGAGAATTGGTAATGCATTGAGTCTGCTTTGAATCTGAGGTATCTTCTGCATGTTTGTTTGATTGGGACATGCAGGTATGCCTCTCTTAGGTCTAAAGTCACAAGCCAAGCCTTCTTGCCCAGCATGGGCAGAAGCTGCTGTAGAGACAACATTTTGAATGGGTTCAGGCACCTAGGCAGTGAGACATTTCCCTGTGGTACATTTGACTGGGGAGACATGGCTGAAGTGACATTCAGCTGCAGAGAAATATGGCTGTTTGCAAATTCCCTGTGGGCAAAGAGAAAAATATGTTGCCATGCCCACAACTTCAGTAACCAAATGCAGAGGGGGAAAACAATGTCCATGGTCCCCAAGGGAACATGAGACAGCAGGCAGTATGGCAGGCATCAGCAGCAGGCTAGCCAGAGGGCATGTCAGTGGCAGTAAAATGCAGTGGACAATGGGCAGTGCCTTTACAGTTGGAGTGTGTGGACCACTACCCCCTTCACAGTGTCTAGGAAACATTACCTAAAACACATACTGGAGCATAAATGTGACTACAGTATCCTGCAGAATATTTTTCATGCTGTAGCACACTTCTACATGTTGTAGTTACATAAGTATGTACTGTATACCGAGCAAAACACTCATTACTTCATCTGCTGCCATGCATTTGGTTAATAAAGCTGTGAGCATGGCAGTGTGTGCTTCTCTTTGCCCACAGGGAATTTGCAAACAGCCATATTTCTCTGCAGCTGGGTGTCACTTCAGCCATATGTCCCCAGTCAAATGTACCACAGGGAAATGTCTCGCTGCCTAGGTGCCTGAACCCATTTTGAATTTTGGTATATCCAGGTATGTGTTTAGAAAAGATAGGTTCAGTATTGGTCTCCAGGCCTTGTCCTTTCTTGGTACCAAGAACAGTCTTGAATAAAATCCTTGTCCCTGCTCTTGCTCTGGTACTTGTTGAATGGCCCCCATTTCCATGAGGGATGATATTTGTTTTTGTGCCTCTGCCCATTGATTTTTTGGCAGGTCTGGCCAACCGTTTGCCCTTGGCAGGGTATGGAAGTGAAACTTGTAGCCTTATGACACTATGTCTAGGACCAATTTGTCCTGGGTTATTATGTCCCAATTTTGAGAAAAAAGTGCTAGTTTTCCCCCTAAAGGTGCTGCCAGAAGATAAGTGCTTGGTGCAGGCAGGGGGAAGTCAATGAGACTGTTTCCTCTATGGCTGTGATTTGTCTTCTCCACTTTTGGAGGTAGAAACGCCCCAATGTTTAGACCTGTACAAACCTTGGGGCTGGGATCTGCCTCTAGGGTGTCCGGATCTGCCCCTTTGTGGCCTGTCTGACACTGGAAAGGATCAATTCTTTGTAGGCCAGTGTCTGCTAAATCTTGGAGGCTGTACCTGTAAGAAATCCTTGACCGTTTGCATAGATTTTGCTTTGTCCTCCATTTTCTTTAACACTTCTTCTGCCTTAACACCAAACAAGGTGTCATGCTGTAATGGAGCATCTAATAATTTTGCTTTGACATGATCAGGCAAATTTTGTTCTTTTAACCAAGCATGCCTCCTAATGTCAGAACCCATAACAGCGGCCCTGCAGGAGGCCTCCAGAGAATCAAAACCACATTGCAAAGTATGCTTTCCAACTTGTTCAGCTGCATGCAATAAATCCAGCATTTCTTTGTTTTCTGCACATTCAGAATTTATCAACATTATCTGTTTAAGCAGTGACATAATATATTGCTGATATTTGAGCATATGAAACTGGCAATTTAAGGCCCTTATAGCCAAGGTAGCAGAAGTGTAAATCTTTTTCCTCATCTGTCCAGTGCCCTAGAATCCCTGTCAGAGGTGGTAGGTCTTTTTGCAGTGGAAGCCTTGATCCCTATGGGACCCTGAGAGATAGTTTCTGGGTCAGCAGTAGGGTTTTTGAAAAGGAATTTATGAGAGTCAGGAACCCTGTAGTATCTGTCCGGCTTAACATGAGCTGGAGGTAAGGAGTCAGACTAGACTCTGAAAAGACATCATCTACAATGTCCAACACAGGTGGAATAGCTAGGGGCCTGTGTTGTGATAGTAAAATGAAGTCTCTGAGCCTTTTCTTATTTTCTGAAAAATCTTGGCTCTCCCAGTGGAAATGTTCCCTCATGGTATGCAAGGTTTCCCCAAAAGAGTAGTCCTCAGGAGGAGATACTGAAGGGATAGAATCCTCATAGGGAGGAAGTGAGTATTTCTGATCAGAAGAAGAATCAGAAGAAATGGAAACCTGATCTGAAGATTCATAGTCTGTCTCTTGCCTAGGCCCTTTATCAGGAGGGGGATGGGAACCCCTGATCAAAGTAATTACGTCTTCGGCCATTTTGAGCATCTGCTTTCTGGGCATGGAGGCCTGTCCATGAGGCTGTTGTACTTGTTTCTTTGTCTTTAAAGGTGCTTTAGTCGTTGCCTTTGAAGCTGAAGTTATTTTAATGTATAACTGAGTAGGTCTGAAAACACCCTCAGAAGCCGATGCCTGCTCAGCGGCTCTGGACCCATCTGAGGGGATAGTCTCAGAGGGTCCAATACCTTGAGTTTCCAGCAGCCTAGTAGATTCTAAGTGGGAGTTGGTAGCGGCCTGTGGCTCTAAGGTAGCGGGCATCAGGGGCTGCGAAGGAACCTCACTGAGAACTGGCGACTGGCTTAGAAGAAGCCTCATCGGTTTTGGACCTTGGTTGCCTGTCCTTTTCTTTTTCTTTGCGTTTCTTATGAATTCCGGTAGTTGGATGGCTATCCGATGACATCGTATAATTAATTCTTCTACCAAAGTAGTGTAATGCAAAATCATACCAACGCTTAATAGTGCGTTGGTTAAATCTAGCACAAAACCGACAACTAGCAATGTCATGGTCACGGCCTAGGCAAGGAATACAGTAAGAATGAAAGTCCTTATGAGGTATTTGCTTCCCACAAGAAATACAATTATTAACTTTTTCTGACATCAGTCTGGAGCAAGAAAAAAGTATCCCCAACGGCGTACTTAGCTTTTAATGAAGACTTCAGATCTGAAATTTGAACACGAAAATCTCAGGAGTCGGCCGACCGGCACTTGCGAACTGCTTCCGCTTCGGGCACCATGCGGCAAGAAAGACTGAAGAAAATGGCGTCGGCAGCATCTTTTATACCCCTGATGCTCTGACGTCAGGGAAGAGGCGACAGCAATTGATGCCGGACCAAGACTTTGGAATTCAGGCCGACTGAGGGCAGCCTGCCAGCAGGATAACCCAACTGTAATGACTGCAACAGTGAAACACGAAGAACATCATTATGAAACAAGTAGTTAAATGTATACTTTTTATGCTTCCTTGACTTGATTGTTGTTCAGCATGAATATATGCTCAAACATCATAATGTTCATAAAAACACAGCCATGTCTGGATTAGAATCCTAGAATACCAGGGCACTCACAAGACACACTTCAGATTCTTAGCATTATGTGTCACACACATTATACTGTAAAGATAAAAAAGAGGTTACCTATACTCAACATGTGACATAGTAGCAAGTGAAATTACAAGAGCAACAGAAAAAAGTCCTGACCTTTGTCCTGTGTAATTTACAGTTAGATGTGTGGATGGCTGTAGTACTGGCAAAAGAGCAGATAATCTTTCCTCACACACTATAAAACAAAAATTTGAACAGTGCATCTCTTTGCTTCCCTATTTTTTCTGAACATCATTCAAATATGTATGCTGCTTTAACAAGACTACTATGTACTTTGCTTTGCAGTTCATATGTGTTTCAATCAATAATCTACTTCCTTAGAATTGCAAACACAATTGTATTCAGAGGCAGAAACTATCAAACTATTCATATCAATGTTAGGAATGTTTCTCTTAAGTCAGTCAATGATAATCACAAACTTTCTTCTCAGTACCTTCTCCCTGATACATACTGATTAATACTGTAGTCAGTGTAATCATTCACACTTTATTTACTGACATGGGTTTACCGGGAAAGTCTGACTGGGGCACATGTGCCATTTTTCAGCAGAGACCCTGGGAGGAAAGCTCAAACAAAGTTTAATGCAATCAATACGTACAATAACACAATTTATAATGCAGTTACAGTGTATACATAACGTAGTCAGTGTAATAAAATTTGTATCGATATTCACAAAATATACAGCACTATATTGAGAATTTACAGATAGAAGAGTGGTGTACAAAATATGTAGGCGTAATTAAATAAATACTTCAGAGTGAGCTATTAGAGGAGATAAGCAAGTTTAAGAGTTAATAGAGAAGTAGTGACAGAATGGAAATTCGGTTGTGCTAAATTAGAAGCAGATATAGTAGTTTAAGAAGTATTAGAAGGGGTTAAGCAGATTAAGTGATTTAGTGCTTTAAAGGGAGGTATAAGAACATGAATAAAGAATGTTAGGAGAAGATATTTCCCAGATGACGAGCAGGGGCAAAGCCTTGAGGCAGACAGGAATTAAAAGTAATGGTTTGAAAAAGATGACAGCGTGAGACAGACCTGATTGATATAGGATTTTTTTTCCAAGTTCTAGCTAGACCTGATTGATTTAGGAATTGTATTCCAAGCTCTAACTATATTACTGGAATAGAGACCGACCCCAGCAGCCCTTTGTGGTTTGTAGATGGCAATCAGCCATATGTCCCATTTTACCAAGGGTACAGTTTAGTAGAAAGAATTGGAGTATGGGGCTAATTGCTGGGCAGGCAAACAGGGTATAAACAATTTTCTCAGTTAAGATGAGCTGGGTATAAGACAGGTGGTGAAGGAGTTCGAGCCAGTTAAGGGTTTTTAGTGCTAAACATTTGCAGTGGTTCTGGAAAGTTGTTTTTTTTTTTTTTTTTTGCAAGCAACTCTGGCAACTTCGTTGCACCATTGTTCAAGTTTAGAACTAAGTGAAGCTTGTAGGTTGGTCATGATTTGTGCTCCAAAACGGACAGATGGGAAGAGGTAAGTGATAGCCAGAATTACCTTGTCAAAATCTGTAAGGAATGTCTTTACTCTATAATGGGTACTTAGTTTTTGATGGATTTTCTTGATGCTGTTGTGGATATGTAAATCAATTTTAAGATGGTCATTGATTGTCATGCCAAGCAATTTCATATGTGAAATAACTTAAATCATGGCATTATTTAAGGAAGAAATTTTGAAGTTTTATTTTCCATGGAAATAGGATTTTGGAAAAAAAGTAGTAGTTTATTTTGGGGGGTATTTAGTAGCAGGTGATTATCCTGTTGCCAACTTTCAACAGAGTTAAAGGCTTCTACAGTAATTCTCTAAAGATGTACGAGATTATATGAAGTGCATATTAGGGTAGATTCATCACCATATATTGTGAGGAAGCTTGCTGACAAGATTTACATATTTTGTTAGTGAATATGTTGAAGAGTAGAAGGGCTGAGAATGGAGTCTCGTGGCACACTATTGAGGGTTTTCAGCAAAAGTGTGTTAAATCTGTGAGCATTTTCATGAGTAGAATATTTTTCATGCTAGACCAATTAAAGGAGTTTAGGATTCTATTAAATGTGTCACAGTTAACATTGGTGAGATTATGTTAAGTTGTAATTAAGTATTGTTTGACATGATGTTTGCATTTATAGGGAGGCAGTCACTGAGGTAATCAGGGGGTGCCACTGGAAACGTACTTAACAGAATCAGACACAAATATCCAATCGTGAACTGAGCCACAATTTTTGGGACAGTTATAATGTGTGAAGAAGGAAATGAGTTGAGTCAAACCAAACAGGTTGAAGCTACTTTATGGGTATTTGTGGAGATAATCTACCTGTGACAACAGTAATCAAGGAGCTTCAATCCTCACCACTGGCACCAGTGGGGGATGTACATTGGGTGGACAACAAGATACACACACAGTATTTCCAGATACAAATATCTGCATCAAGTGCAGTTACCCTTAAGAGCACACAGAGACCACAGTCACTCTGAAGCTGGTTTCTCCCTCTTTTCCAGATCCCCAGTAAGACTTCCCACTGGTACAGCTATAGAGCTCAGATTTCAGCTGAGTGACAAAGCCAAGACCTCCAGCACCCTCTCTGTCCAACCAGTGCTTTGTGTCCCTACCCAAGTAAAATCAACGAAAAGAATAAAAAACTTTACCGACCAGGTAAAACAAATATATCAGCAAAAAAGGAACAAGCAGCTAGGATAAAATTTAATTCCAATCTCGTAGTGAGCAAACGAAACAGTTCCACAATACACTCAAGCGCTTTCACCCGGGCTCTCCCAGGCTTTGTCAAGATAGCTAACACAAATTTCATATGTCTATTTATACAATTCTTTAAGACTAATAATTGAATTAGTGTATCAATTATACAATTATTAAATTATATAATAAAACCAAACTCTGTTAACCTATTTCAACCTAAAATTTGTGAGTAGCAAAAACCTTAAACTACTTCACTCTTGTTATCCAAAAGTTATACAGTATTTAAAATATTTAAAAAGTGTACTGTTCAAAAATATTTGTGTAATATAAGACTTTTTGATGATAACTCATTGTTTTATAATTGAAATTACACATAATCCCAGATAAAGCACCTTATTTTTATTTTAAACGTCTGGACCTATTGTAAACAAAAAATGTATGCCTACTTGTTTGAACCCTAAGTTGTTAAACAATAAAGATGAAAACTAATAATACAAGCCAACTACATAATGTAGCTGTGAATATGTGAAAGGTACCTAACAAAATAGAATAAAATAAAATAAAAATAAAGTGCATCAAAGGACCTAACCAACTAGAGCTTAGCTCTCCTAAGTTTAAGTACACTGCTTATGCTGATGGTTTCATTTAACCCCGGTGACCTAGAGGCATTTAGTCTTATTTGCCATAATAGCTCCCTATACTCTAGGGACGTTTCCCAGTCGCCTCCCCTGGGGTTGTGTGTAACTTGTTCTAACACTAAAAACTTTAAAAACTTTAGGGTCATTTGCTTGCAAATTAAAGAATGTTTGTAAATGAAACCATCAGCATAAGCAGTGTACTTAAACTTAGGAGAGCTAAGCTAGGAGTCAGATGACAAGCAATGATGTCAGTCTGCACATTATCCCAGCAATAATATTTGAGAGATAAATTTGAGAAATCTCTGAGAGAGAAAGACAGCATTTTGTATACTGTCTTGGACCTGACAAGATCCATTCACCACACCTCTGCCTTCCTCTGAGTAAGTGAGTCTAGGGAACAATATAATTATCTTAGTTATAGTCAGGAATATAGGAACACTTAGTTTACATGGTTTTGCATTATTTGTTTGAGACTGTCCTGCAATGTTGTAATATGGCACACCAATTTAAGTTTAGGGTATTGGAGCAGGTTCATAGGACTCATCGGAGAGGGGATATTGGGAACTATACCGAGACAAGAGAGATACACTGGATTATTAGGTTTAGGGCAGATCAGCCCCCAGGTTTAAATGGGAAGGTTCCTATACGCCCTTTATTGAAATCCAGGAGGTTGAAGAATAAGTGATGGTAGCACTATTTATATCTACATTGTATATTATAGATTTTTATATACATTTTAAAAGTTTATTTTCCATTTTTTATTTTTCATTTTTTATTTGCAAGTATGTTATTAATGTGTCTGTGCTGCACAGTTATCATACATGAGTAGATATTTTTTGTATCTCTCACGTCTACTGTGTATTTTAGACATACTGTTTCTTTAAGGAGTTTCCATGGTGTTTGGCGCCCTTTTTTGTATTTAAAACAATGTTTTATATGTAAATAGAGGTCTGATGAAGCGATTGCGAAAGCGCTAACCTTTTTATCAATAAAGCCTGTTTTTTCTGCTCTTAACACGTATTTGGATTATTTGGACTCTTTATCTACAAGCATTTACAAGTATCTGTTGGAAGCTTTTGGATTTTTCATCCACGGACATTTGTCAAGAGTTTTGGACTCTGTGTTGTTAGTTCCCTTCATTGTTTTGCTCAGCAGGTACTTCGTTGTTATTTTAACTTTGGTTTTTGCTTTTCCTGCTGAGCATTCACTCCGCTGGGGTTGGTTTTCAGTTTTGTTTTATTTTTGAAGCTCATATTCTTCAGCGGAGGCATGATTGGAGGGGAGTCTACATCTGTGGAACTACCGTACACTGTACACAATGAAAAGGAAGTAACTATGACATCACGTCCTTTCCTAGACCGTTTTGCTGATTGTTTACGCACGGAAAGTAATCCTTTGGCGTGCTTTGTGGAACCAGACGAGAATTTTGTTAATCCTAGTACACTGAATTACGATCAGGAAGGACTTAATTCTGCCGTCGAGAGGTTGGAACAGGATTTATTTAAGCTTAAACGTATGCAGACTCAAAGGCAACACTTTGAAGTCTGCATACAACGCCGAATAATACCAAGAGGACTCAGGGTTTTGAAGATGCCGACGACCGGCACCCTGTATCCGGATTTGTTATTTGACTGGCAACAGATTAACATTGAGGTAAGCCTCAAATACATGCAGCTTATGAACAATTTCTTTTTTCCTGTTGAAGAGAAATTAAGGGAAGACATCAGGAAAGCTAAGAACATTATTTTAACAGACTATCCGGTCACAGTGGTAGAAATTGGAAGAGTGCCAGTTTGATGCTGGATAATGTCCCATAGTACGAAGCCGACGCACTCTTTAATCAGAAAAGAGCGAAGCTCCAAAGAGATATTACCGATTTTCGCCTAGGCAATATCTTTACTTGGCCTAGGTATAACGCGACAGAGAATGTTACTAATATTAACAGAATTGATACTGTGTTGACAAGTGATGCATGTACTATTGCCCCGAAGGGGAATGGGAGTGTTTTGGCTAATAGGGCTGTGCCTGTAAATGATATGGATGAACATACTGCCCCGAGTGGGGAGAATGTGAACACAGCTACTGCTAATTGTTTAGAGAATGAAGAGTCAGTTGATTCTACTTCTTGTAGAAATATTTTAGATACTTCAAATGCTGATAGGAATAGACACATTGAGAATGGGGATTCCACCCAGGCCCCGATTTTGGGACCTGTTGTTAGGAAAAAGACCTCTACCTCGATTAATAATAGAATGATTAGTGGTATTGGAACTGAATGTAACTCTGATACATCCACTCTGACCAGCCCACTACAGACAGGGAGTAGATGCCCTTTTCCCATCAGGATGTTCAACAGTGGGGAGAAGGTATATTTGAACAACAAGGGGAGACAGAAGAGGAAAATATCCCCAGAGAGACAACCCACCCGGACCACTCTAAGAAATGTGGGAAGGGAAATAGTTAGGAAGTTTGTTTTTAACCTATCCAGTTATGTATTAAGTGAGTATGATTGTCACATAGTCCTCCAGAGGCCTTACCTTTTTTATTCCTACATCAGATAGTAGATATGAGGAGACCCTGAAGGATTTGTAGTAAATTATTTGTCAGGTAACTTATTCCTTTAAAGATATTTTTAGGTGAAGTAGCTGCATCGAGACATTTCCCTGTGGTACATTTGACTGGGGACACATGGCTGAAGTGACATTCAGCTGCAGAGAAATATGGCTGTTTGCAAATTCCCTGTGGGCAAAGAGAAGCATACACTGCCATGCCCACAGCTTTAATAACCAAATGCACAGGGGAAAAACAATGTCCATGGTCCCCAAGGGAACATGAGACAGCAGGCAATATGGCAGGCTGGTCAGAGGGCATGTCAGTGGTAACAAAAATGCAATGCACAATGGGCAGTGCCTTTATAATTGGAGTGTATGGACCACTACCCCCTTCACAGTGTCTAGGGAACATTACCTAAAACGCATACTGGAGCATAAATGTGACTACAGTAGCCTGCAGGATTTCCTTCATGCTGTAGCACACTTCTGCATGTTGTAGTTATATAAGTATATACTGTACACTGAGCACAACACTCATTACTTCTTCTGCCACCAAGAATTTGGCTATTAAAGCTGTGAGCATAGCAGTGTGTTCTTCTCTTTTGCTAAAACATTGTCTTGTGGTACGATTTACCGGTGTGGATTATACAGAGAGCTGTTGGTGTTGTTCCACACGGGAGGTACATAGTTCAGTCTTTGCCCACAGGGAATTTACAAACAGCCATATTTCAATGCAGCTAAATGTCACTTCAGCCATGTGTCCCCAGTCAAATGTACCACAGGGAAATGTCTCACTGCCTAGGTGCCTGAACCCCTTCAGAATACACAGTATAGCCAACAGTTAATTTAAATACAAGTCATCATCCAATAAGCTCATACCAAACGAAAGATCAATCAACTTGTTAAAACCATAAAATAAGTACACAATACATATTATAATAATGTATACTTAAATACTTATTTGTGTAAATATGCTCTCCGATTTTTCAGAAAGCATTTTATGTTAACTACATTATTCAACCCAGGTTCTTTATAAGAATTTAGTTTTATTTTCCACAAGGCTTTCTTTTGGTTTAAGTAGTTCTTAAAGTTCCCACCCCTCAAATCAATTAGTACTTGTTCAAGGACTGCAAAAAGAAACTTTCTGGCATTTCAATGTGTGTCTAAAAATGCATTTTACTGTCTTTCTTCTTTATATTATAAAAGTGTTCCCTAATTCTAACACACAACATCCTTGTTGTCATTCCAGTATAAAATGCAGTACAGCCTGTACATACTACAATGTAAATCACTTCTTTACTTTTACAATTAAAATGTCCAGGTATCTTAATGATATAAGACAAATGACTCAAACTTGACATGGGGCCCTTCTAAAATAAATCTACAAGCGTTATGTTATCCACATTTATGCATACCATTAGGCTTGTTAGTCATTCAAATTCCATTATTTACATTAATATTAGTATTGTCCCTGCATAACAGGGACTTTAAATTATACTGATTTTTGTATACAAACTGTGGACGAGAACCTACAGTCTTATATAATTACTGGTTCCTTTCTAATATTTTAAATTTTCCTGTATAATTTCCCATATTACACCACTATCCAATGACATGTCTAAACTGCAATACACTTTTGTATCCCCTCTGGGAATTGTGTTGTTCTGAACTCTAGAGGAATCAAATGGCACTTTCAATATGGGGGGGGGGGGGATAATCTGTATCTCTTTTACTCAACACAAACTCTGCCAGTTCCCTTAAATATTTTTCATCATATCCCCAATTTTATGGCAAGAAAAATCTAGTTTACTGGGGGAGATCCAGGCATACAGTTCTGAAATTTTATTATACATACTATGAGTATTTAAGGGAAATAATGTGGAATCTTAAATACATTTTCTGCTAAGAAATGGTGCAAAAATTCAGCTAGTGGATGATGATCAAAAATAAATATTTTGTTAGCCTGACCATGTAAATGGGCTGTCCATATCTGTGACACTGGTCACAAATTAGTGACCCTTGTTCTTATGCGTTAGGCATGGATACTAAAAGGTCAAAAGTAACCCTTGTCATTGAGAATAGAGGACTGCCAAAGAGACTGTGGAAGGCTGGCAAAATGTACAAGAAGATACAGGCAAATATCTATAGTGGAGAAAACAGGTGAAATGACCGATCATAATAAGCTAGATGAATCTGTTTGTCAGTCCATCTACTTCATATTTTTTCTCAATTTGGTAGTTAGAACTGTGGGTTAGCCACCTGAATTTTTTTTCAGTCATGCCCTAGGCAGATGTAACTACAGTGCATTCATGCTTACAGTGAAATTGTATACTTCAAAATTAAAAACACTGTTTGTTAGGTTCGTGGAACTGATGAACATACAGAAAATTGTCCCATTTGAAAATGAAATCTATTGCTAACAATATTTTATGAGCATCAGTTTTAACAAATTATGTAATAATGCCAGACATTGTGGGTATTATTCAGTACTAATGGACTACCTGAGTGGCAGTGGTCTCTGTACCCTGAAATGTCTATTGTTTTCCTTTAATAAACAAGAAACGAGGTGATACAACTGGATTATGCCCAACTTAAACCACAAGCAGTTACAGATGTCAAGTATTCTTTCCTTTTAACACACTTTCTTTATTTGTGTTTTCGGAAACGGCTATGCGTTTCCTTCCTCAGAAAAAAGCAGAAAACAAACAGACATTACAGTGACAGCGTTCAGCCCTTCCTTTTAAAGCTAAAAAGCATCATGTGATGCTAATGAAAAAACATTTCAATTCAATTATTAATTAATTACTTAACTTAAAAGTTCCCGACTAATCACAAATGTATATTTTTGCTAAACAAAAGTAATGCACAACATTCCATATGCGATGCGTCGCTAATAATGCTATACTAAATATAATTCATTATTAAACAATGAAAACGAATTTTAAACATTGTATCAATATTACCTACTAATTTAAGATTAACAACATTAAAAAATGAATAAATAAAATTATACAATTGTACTGATCGTGAGGTAACATACTCACTTAAAAAGCCTCACTCATTACTTAAAATTAGACTATTATAATGAATTTTTATTCTGATGAATTTTTATTCTTAACAACTGCATAATGAAATATGTGACTATTTAAATGCGTTAACTAAATGGCGCATTTAACCAATTTTATAACTGACCATTTAATCGACCTATAAAAAATATAAAATTAATCAAAAAAACATATAATAAATACATACTATGTTACCACCAATAATGTAGCACTAAACCATTAGATAATACAATAATATAAACTCACTTACAATAAATCTACACCTCAACATATAATACAATGAGCAAGACCAACTTATCTATTAATTGCAAGCTTTTTCAAAACACGTAATAGAAACGTGGTCGTTAAGACCTGGGGAAAATGTAGCCCCAGTTCTAATTTGCCAATATAATTCTTGTATTTCCAAAACAATTTGCCAAGGTCCGACGTAAGAAGCGTCTTCTACTTTCTTCAACACCATAAAGACAAACTTATGATTTGGAAATTCCAAGATATGGCAAGCAAGTGCATTATTAGTGTCCCCTTTTGCAACTGCATAATAGTGCTCATAAATGCGCTGTTTTAACTTGCGCTCCGTTTTTCCTATGTAAAACGCATGGCACATTGTGCAAGTTGCTACATACACTATTGCTCTGGTATTACAGTTGAATTTACCTATAATTTTGTACTTAGTGTTATTAATTAGGGCACTAGTTCCTTCCTTAATAAATTTGCATTGACCACAACCAAATATTCATTTGTGATTGGTTGGGAACTTTTAAGTTAAGTAATTAATTAATAATTGAATTGAAATGTTTTTTCATTAGCATCACATGATGCTTTTTAGCTTTAAAAGGAAGGGCTGAACGCTGTCACTGTAATGTCTGTTTGTTTTCTGCTTTTTTCTGAAGAAGGAAACGCATAGCCGTTTCCGAAAACACAAATAAAGAAAGTGTGTTAAAAAGGAAAGAATACTTGACATCTGTAACTGCTTGTGGTTTAAGTTGGGCATAATCCAGTTGTATCACCTCGTTTCTTGTTTTTCAACGGTTTGTGAAGCTTTTGTGTACATAGTTTTCCTTTAATACCCACAATGAAGGACACTACTTTGTTTAGAAAATGGGATACATATTATTTTATTATCAGTATACACATGACTGTACAATGAATAGTTGACATGTTAAATGATCAACACATAACACACTGAAAAACATGTTAGAGATTAACTGGTGAAAAACTACGAAATACTGATAAAGATATAACTTAAATAACGACACAGCAAATAAATACAGACATGTTAATGCACAAAACAGATTTTTAGAAAAGGTAATAGTAAATTCATATGCTTAAACACTAAAAGCTTTACATAGATTAGCTAATAAACCTAAGCTTTTTTAACAAAGCTAACCAAATCAAATGCATAATAAATGAGGACACTGGAGCAAGGTCAACAGAATTAGATGCTCTTTAAGAATTATTTTAAAACAACGTAATGTAATTGGTTTAGATCCAGGTAATAAAAAATAGATGTTTCTTAGTTAACAATATTAAAATAAAAAATTTCGAAGAACATATTAGAACTCTTACAAAACATACTTCCGCATTTGAAATTAAAAAACAAATTAAACTTAATATAATAATGCCACAGGTCATGATGGTGTTGTATGTTTTTGGAAGTATATAAACGTTTTCATAATGATATGTTAAGTTCATTTAATAATGTTTGCTCATTAATACAAGACATAAATATAATCTTCATGGAATTTTTTAATAACCTCAATCTTAAAGCAACACAGACACTTTGAAAAATGTCTCATTCATTGCTTATCGCACAGATTATGATATATATATATATATATATATATATATATATATATAAAAGTAAATGTTGTTGTCTTTCGGCTTTTCCTGATTAGGGGTCGCCACAGCGGAACTCCGGTCCGCTAATGATTGGCAGTAGATTTTCAAGAACGCCGAGGTGCCAGCTCGACGTTCAACCTTCAAAGAAGGCACACCCATTTACGCATGTCTTTCGAATACCCATGTGGGGAGGACATGCAGACTCCACACAGAAGGCACTCATATATATGTAAATAATAATGAATATATTAAAAGACACAGTGAAAGATGTTATAGATAGTAATTAAACTGGTTTCATATTAAACAGAAAAACCTCAAGAAAATAAAAAAAATGTTAACAGTTATTAATTATGCTAATGTAAATAAATCTAAGTTACGTTTCATAGCTTTTGACATGGAAAAGGCTTTTGATAGTGTCAAAAGGAAATGCCTGTTTCAAATATCAGAATTGCTTGAATTTCCTGATAAAGCTATAACAGTGTTAAGCAATGTTTATACACAATCAAAAGATTTTATTAAAATTGATCCTTTTCTACCAGAAAGTTTGGATATTAAAAAGGAACTAAATAGGGTCATACCCTTCCCCTCTCCTTGTCATTGAACCTTTTTCAGAATATATTAAAAATGATGAAAAAGTTGATGGCTTAATTTTAATGAGGTCTTTTTTGCAAAACGATATCCTAATTACAGTCAAATATTCTACTGAGTTGCTTAAATTAATTGAACATTTTGAAGAAATTTCCAAAATGAAATTTAGTTATAATAAAACAGAAATCCTGAATCAGAATAAGTCAAATATTTCTATAGTCTATTATAATACTGAAGTAGTAAGAAACAGAATTAAATACTTAGGTTTATATTTGCAATGATAATCTTGGCCAAATCATAGATGAAAACTTGGAAAATGTAGAACTGATAATTAATAAATGGCATAAACTGTTCTCTTCATTTGAAGGTTGATTGAATAATATATTATGTTTATTAATGTCAATCTATATCCTTGCCTCCAAAGGCTGATATTATACATATATTAAACAAAATATTATTAAAAATTTTATGATGCCCTAAACATAACATAAAATCCTTTAAAATCAAACTAGTGCATGGACTAGAGAGCGGACTGGTTTTCCAAATATATTCAATTCTTCTCAGTCCTCTTCTGTCACAACTTTTTTTTTATTTACTTTGGGTTGATGATACTTATAATTTTCAATGAGAAAACAATGTACACCTCTACTTGTAAAAATATCTTGATAATTCATTCTCTTCAAGCTCTGGATACAGTATACAGATTTTTATGTCTATTGAAATATTATATGGAAAATTCTTCTAAAAATCAAATAAATATACTAATTAATAAAGTCAATTACATTTTAATAAAAATTTAGTTTCAAAATTGGTTTTATTATATTTTCCAATCACCAACATAAAACAGATATTAAGATTAAAAAGTAAAAAAAACAATATTTACTGATTTAATTGTTTTCATGGTATGAAATTGTCAAAACTTAATGAGATTATAAGTAAATAGGATACTAATCCCACACATTAACGTAAAAAAAACTCGCAATATAATATAAAATATTTGATAAATGAGAAGGCAACAGACAATTAGCAGTGGCTCATGCTATCGGGCTGCAGCCCCCCCAGCTGTGGAGAAAGAAAAGCACATTTCAACAGTAAAAAATATATTATTTATTTAAATGTTACTAGCTGTCTAGATGGCTGAAAGCTCTAAGCGAGTCCAACTTGCAAAGTCCCAGAACTTGAACTGTGCATCCTCACCGAGTACCAGTTTTCTTTTTAAATTAATCTATGTAAATTAAATCTGGACTGCTGTAAAAGCAGTCTAGATTAAGGAAAGAAGGCATCAGTGTGATGCCCAGATGTCTATGTGGTTTAACCCGCACAGTAATATGGAAGGGGATCGGACTGCCACGTCCACAATCACATACATGACGTGGACAGCCTGGATGGTTACTGATTGGTTCTCGCTCTCTTCTCGAAAAAGAGAGCGAGAAACAATCAGTACAGTTACAGTACTACTAGCACAGTTGATTTGTTGCTGGTGTTACGAGGAGTCACAAGTTAACCGTTGCTGAAAAAGAACTTTTTTAGCTTGCCTGGTTGCCTTGTGTGTGTGATATTATTAGAGGGAGACAGACGGACAGTCACTAGACTAATTTTTTTAACTTTAAAATTGAGGTAGGTGACCGTGTTGGTTCTTATTTAAGTTACATTAGTTACTGCAGCATGGCTGAAGGTTGTTTACCTCTCTACTAGGAAAGTAAGGAAACACATCCATACAAAGCAGTTGTAAACACTTGTTTTGTTTCCTGTACCCTTTCTGTATGTGCCTAGACACCTGCTGGTGCACACGCACGCACGCACACACACACACACACACACACGCACACACACACACACACACACACACACACACACACACACACACACACACACACACACACACACACACACACACACACACACACACACACACAGTCTCTTCTCTTCAGAAGATGCATTCTATTGCAAAGCTTGTTCTTCTAGAAGCTTAAGTGCAATATTTAAAATCTGTCTCTAATCTGGGGTGTTGCCTTCATTATTTGTTGGATTTGTTCCTGATTCTTGTAAAAAAGGCTGATAGCTAGTAAGCAGCAATTATGACAGTGGTCATTTGCATGTTTTACATATAATAGGAACATTAGTACAACCTTTACATTTTGATAGCTGTTGTGAAGCTGAAAGTAAACCATGCTCTTTTCAAAAACACTAACCTTCAGCATTGCATATGTGGAGGGTATTTCTGGATATGTGAAGATGGCATAATTTAATTTGTTTAGGAATGTCTCATACTTTGCTTTTTTATAGGTTTAATTAACATTCTACTTGCATGTGTGTAGCATAAATTTACTTGCACTTTCTACAAGGTGCAAAAAATAAATGTGGCTTATATTTAAACAGTTGGAAGTTTCAACAGTGTCGAGCTAATTTTTTTGTGGCTTATATAATGGATCTTAACTTTAATGGTAGCACCTCCCTGAGAGAAAAAATTATCCATTATATCCCCAGGCCCCAGGATCATGAATTTCAACATAAGTACATTTTAAGTGCTATGATTTTGGACCTTCTGCTAAGGTGTTTGATGGTCTCCTGTTATGATTCTGTCAGCTGCTCAAGTTAACAGTACTAATTAAAAATGTGTGCCTTCTTTGACAGGTTCCCAGCTGCATTTTTCATAAAATTATGGTTTCCTGGCAAATAGTGGCAAATCATTAAATCATTAAAGACTGAAGTTAGAATATAATGACAGACATTTGAGTTTCAGATTTCATACCCTTTAGAAAATTCATATTAATGCAAGACCTACTATTCTATTATCTTTCTAAGTTTATAAGGGCAGTATTTAAAAATTGCCCTTATTTTTGGGCCTTTGTCCCACTTCTACGTATGGCTTTGCCCAGATTTCTTGCTCTGAGGTTGAGAGGTATGACACACATGTCAGGGCCAACACAGTCAGCAAGAGACATTTCAAATTGATATATTTGTTGCACCCCACTCCCCCATGTAGTGACTCTGGATGTGTCCAAGCAAGGCAAGGAGCAGTTATGCAGTGGAAGTGTGCATAGTATCCCCCCATCGAGGGTAAACACAAGTACTACAGTGGCTTTTCATCTGTCCTTGATTTTGCAGAATGTTCTGGTTTTCTGTCATATTCTTATATGGCGATTAATGCTTATTATTATTCAGAAATTGCCTGTTGCTCTGTGTTTAAGTAGCAATGCTTTAATGACCATCAGGTAAGCCTGTCTGAGATTGTAAGATGCAAGTAAGCTTTAATAAGCATACTGTTAAAGAATTACCAACATTGAAAGCCTTTCTGTTGTTGCCATGCAGAGAATGCTTACATAACTAGATAACATATAAGCCTTGGGTATTGAAATGCATATGACAGTATTTATAGTAAAGGACAGGATTACAGTATTTTAAGAAGCTCATTACATTTGTTGGAGACTTGCAGTCATCTTTGCAGGCTTTACCCGTAAACTAAACAGAATGCCAATCTATCATGTGTAGTCCATAACCTGTGCAGTAATCCTTTAAGCAATTTATCTTGAGCTTGTTTTTTGTTTGCTGTTTATTTTTTACTTTGATCATGTTTTCCCCCATGAAACAAGTAGATATTTGTCAGGCAGCAGGTCTTTTATGGATAAGAAACATTTTTACAAGTGGGAGTATCACAGAGATTGCTCCTTTCAGCATGTTACTTGGTAATTTTATAAAGCTGAATACAAATTATAATTAGAACTGCAGAGCAAGGAGAAGTGGTTTGAGTTGAGTGCTGCTTGTTTTTCTTGTACTTGATTTTGACTGGCATTCCAGTAATGTATTTAAAAAGTAATTTATTTTTTCATGCCTCAACATTTTTGTTTCCATCTAGATATTAAGTAAGCTGTCATGCAACCAATGCATTGAAATATTTTTTTTCTTCTACACTTCATTTTGTCTTGTTTGGACTCTCGTAATGACAGTCTGGCACCCATGGCAGCATATTTAATTAAAGTTCCAGTTGTTGTGATTTTGAGCATAGCTCTGGCCCTTTCTAGTTGACCGCATCCCATCCCATTTGCCTCACCCATTCAGCTGTCTCCTGTAGCCCCCCTTTGATTTGAAGTCACCAGCTGCCACTGCAGAGAATTGTAAGATATTCAACTTTTCCTCTGTATTTTTAGAAGGTAAATGAGATTTTAAATCATCTTTGTCCAAGATAAATCAAAATTAAATTTAGACGTTAATTAAAATTATAAATTTGGGGGTAACTTATCAAAAAATAATTTAAATGATAAAACCGATGTTAAATGTAAATAGTTAAACAGCTAACTCTATTTCATCTTTGATTTATTGGAAGATCTTTACATGGAAATATTTAAAAAGGGTATTTATTACACCATATACATTAAACAGTACAACATATACATTAAATAAAATCAATAACTCAATTGAGTCTTCTTTTTGGAGATTTAAAATGTAGCTAAAGGCTGACTGGTATCACATAGTTTTATAGATGTGATAAAAATAAAGGAAACACTGGAGCAACTTTCAAAATTGTCTGCAAGGCATGGGGTCTGATACATGCATTAGTTCAGAGTCACTGATGTTAACTAATGCTCCCATTCCCTCCTCTATAACATCAAAAGATTACCCCTTATTAATGACCTTATTAGCAATATCAAGAAAAGTAATAACACTGATTTGGAAAAAAGAGAACGCACCTAATTTTAATGATTTTGCCAACTTAGCCACTGTAGTTTGTTCTAGGGAAACTGTAATAGATCAAATGAGAGAGAGAATGTGAAAACTGGACAAAATTTAAGCAATTACAGATAATAATTTAATAATTTTGAAGTTTTATATGTAGACAATATGAGAATGCATTAGCACATAGTCTCTTTTTATTATGTTATTGTAAATAACACTATATTGTTTTTCATCATTATGTTAACATTTTAGTGAAAATAAATTAAAAAGAACTTGTCAACCATTCATTATATCAACTGCGCAAAATAGTGATAAACTGTACATAAAGGAAACAAATGTTCTTTTCTGATGTAGTAAACATAACTAAACCATATTCAGTTCAAATTTTCTGAATAATCGTAGTGTTTTTGCAAGCAAGCTAAGTGCTAATCCCAGCCCAATCCTCTGTGTGTGTGTGTGTGTGTGTGTGTGTGTGTGTGTGTGTGTGTGTGTGTGTGTGTGTGTGCGCGCATACGCATGTGTGTGTCCACATTTGTACGCCTGAGACTGGTTTTGAGTCACTGGCTAATGACTGCAGCTTATTACTGCAGATACTCACTGTGACTTATAATCAGCCTTTTACATTATTTATATGCAAAAACTGTATATTAATTCTAACTCCATATAAATACACAGTTGTGATTCTTACTATATCAAGATGTTAGACATATTGCACATATACAAATGCCGTAGATATAGCAAACTTGCTGGCTGACAGATTCAACAAAAACTTTACCCCTCTGTCCCCCCATCAGTAAATCAGGACATCCCTAGTACCTGCTCCTTTCCCCTTATATCTAGGGAACAGGTCATCACTGCTCTTTCCAAGGCAAAAAATACAGCCTCCATGGGACCCGATAACATCCCAGCCTGCATCCTACATGAACTCAGGCAGGAACTTGCAGCACCATTCGGCACCCTATTCAACCAAATACTGAGTACTGGCTTCATCCCAGCTGAGTGGAGGACAGCCACTGTCATACCTTTACACAAAGGTGGAGGCATCCAACGATCTGGGAAATTATAGACCCATCAGCCTAACTAGCCTGATCTGCAAGTCCATGGAATGGATTATCATGGACCTCATTAACAAGGACATTGGCAACCTCCAAACACTTGATCTCTCTCAGTTTGGCTTCATTAAGGGGAGGTAATTTCTACTAAATTTGGTTGACTTCTTTGAGACCGTCATCAAGGCCATGGACAAGGGGAAGACAGTGCACACTGGCTACCTTGACCTGGCCAAAGCCTTTGACACTATTCCCCACTCGGGCATAATAGATAAACTCTCTCAACTAAGCATCAATCCATATGCTACCAGATGGGTAGCAAACTGGCACACTGATAGAACCCACATAGTCAAGACGGGAAGCCACCACAAGCAGTAGACCCGTAACAAGCAGCATACCTCAGGCTTTGGTCTTGGGACCTCTGTTATTTGGGATATACTTTTCTGAGGTGTAGGCCAAAACCAGTGGGCTATGGCTGACCAAGTTTGCAGATGACTGCAAGCTGGGTGCTGTCATCAATTCCCCTAGTGATGTGGACATCCTCCAAGAGACACTCACTCAGACAAATGACTGGTGCCAGAAACATGGCTTCAAGCTGAATACCAAAAAATGCATCATCATCTCCTTTGGGGAGAGTGACGTCCCCCCAAATTATCACATTAATAACAATATCTTAAGCACTCAATCAGTCGTGAGGGATTTGGGCACCCAGGCTGATAGCAGCCTGACATTTGACCACCATGTTGCCTCCATGGTACAGAAAGCCTTCTACATGGCCCACCTCATAAGTAAGGGTATCTCATCTGGGGACAAGGAGGTCATAACACCCCTGTATTCTTCCCTTGTAAGGCCCATTATTGAGTACAACGCACCTTTTCGCATGTACCTCTCAAAGCAGATGCAGCAACTGGAGAAACCACAGAAGTTTCTCACCAGGAGAATCCAGGGCCTCAAACATCTACCATAAACAGATAGGCTAAAAGTTCTACCCCTCTACTCAGTTTCATACAGACTCCTCAGAGGTGACCTCTGTATGGCATACAAGGCAATCATGGACCCCACCTTGATGGGACTGCTGCATATCTGCAAGTTAAGCTCCACTTAAGTAACCCACATGTGCGGCCTCAACCTGGTCTGTGACATCAACAAGACTTGTTGGCGGGAGAGATTTGTGTTCCAGAGATTCCATCTATGGAACAGACTCCCTCTCCACATCAAGCAGAGTACCTCTTTAAGCACAACCTGGATAACTGGATGGGAAAAAAAAAAAAAAACCCTAGGATTCCACCCATGTCCCTGCTGGACCGGGGCATTGGGTGCTGATTTTTCTAAACATGGGCTAAACTCTTGGCTAGGCTTATAAGGGCCCCAGGGCAGGTCTATACTGAATCACCGAATGCTTAGAAAAGCGACTGCTGAATCATCGACCCCACGTAAGTGAAAGCTTACAATCTCGAACACTGAGAACAGTGATTTTTTTCCCAAGGGAAAAAAAAAATCGCTGTTCTGAGAAACACACACACAACATACGCACACTGCAAACTATTTTTAATGTGGGGGGCTTCACACCCCCAACGTGGGGGGGGGCTGTGCCTCCACACCCCCCCTACTTAAATATACCAACTCCGAGACCACACTACAGTAACGAAGAAGGCAAAATACTGAAGGCGGCCAAGCGATTTCTTTCCCAGGGAAAGAATTTGCTTATATGCCGCTTCGGTATTTTGCCATTTCACACTATAAAATTTGATCAAGACGCATTTATAGAATGCGTCTTCAATCAGCTAATAGGGAACCCCTCTGGGCCAATAGCCTAGTAACCTCCTATAATCCTATATACATTACAACCCTTTTACACTACATCATTCATGCAACCTTTTCTTACTACATAAAATTGTAACATAGCAGTATTTATACAAGTCAAATTTTCTGTACTTTGTATAATGATTTATTACAAATTCAGATTCAATGCACTTTGTACACTTGACTTCTGTTGTTGAACTTCTGTAAAAAGCCAAACAGTTGCAGAATAAAGCTTAGTTAATAAAACCAAGACTGAATGCAGTATGAAACAAACCAAGCAACGCTGACACTGAACAAGTGTTTAATAAAACAAAGCTTTCAGGTCAAACAAACCCTTCATCAGGGGTTTGTTTGACCTGAAAGCTTTGTTTTATTAAACACTTGTTCAGTATCAGTGTTGCTTGGTTTGTTGAACTTCTGTACCCAGGCCATGACTGAAAAAGGTCTGTAGATCAGTTCATTTACACTATTATCAAATTGTGAAATGAAATAAAGAAAAGGTATAATCCACCAGACTGTCAGAATGAGGTGAATGATAATGGGCTAAGTACTGGTGGAGATATTGGAATGGCAGAGACAGAGGATGCCCAATGTATTCAGGTCTCTAATCGTGCAGGAAGTGAGACAGGGAGCAACCCTCAATATTCTATAAGACACTGAATAAAGAAATAGAGGCTCCAGCATTGACTATTCAGTTTGAATGGTTTAGGGGCAAATATTTTAAGGATTGCCATTTACCTAACTATTCCCTAAAAACAACCATTGTCTGGTTGTAGATTGAAGCATATCAGGATACATGCATTTCAAACTGTGTAAGAGATAATATTTGGAGAATATAACTTCACTTTTTAAAATTGAGGTAGAGCATGATTACAATGATGATAGTACATCTAAATGGAGAAAGTAATACTGAAATGGTAGGGAATCACAAAGGTAAATGTGGGCGGCACAGTGGTGCAGCGGTTAACGTTGTCGCCTCACAGCAAGAGGTTCTCTGGTTTGATTCTCGGCTGGGGTGCCTTCTGTGTGGAGTCTGCATGTTCTCCCTGTGTTCGCGTGGGTTTCCTCCCACATTCCAAAGACATGCATCTAGAGCATTTCTCCCCGGGCCTCCGCTGAAAACAGGCTCTGTGGAACCTAGTCGGACTTTCCCGGTCAACAAATGTTAAATAAAAATAAAAAAAAATAAAAATAAAAATAAAAAAAAAGTAAACCCAAGAGTCAGTTAGCTAACTTATGAGCAACACAGTTAAAAATAAAATAAAAAAAAAAAACAGTTACCCAACAGTGATGATGATGATGCTATAAATTATACTAGTTTGTATCCTTGAAACATATCAAAACAAAAAGCAGTGCACTATTGCCATTGTTTAATAGAACTAACAAAGACTGCCAGTATTTCATGAGATAGATTTACAGTCAAGGTTAATTTGATAAACATGGTTCTCTAAACTTTGTAAAACTACTAGTATAGCCAAGTACTTTGCATGAATTAAGCTGCAGATCATCATAGGAATGGAAATATCATAAAGACAAATCTTATAAACTTTTAGCCATTTGAGAAATAATACAGTGAGTACAACATTAAAATATCATTTTCCCGTCATTTCTCTGAGACTGTTAGTGTGCAGTATGTAGAAAATACTGTTTGTTGTAAAGAAATGTCATTATTATGGATCATGTGAATTACTTTCAGCCTCAGTTTGTTCCTCCTAGAAATTACACATCTGTTTTCAAAAATATTAAGGCGCAATTGTGATGACTTACGGAGTTGTGTATTCAAAAACGTTATTCACTGTTTGCTTGAGGACCATGATGATGCATAATTGAATGAACAGATCAGTGATGCAGCCACTTGGATGACACTGTAAGGAAACAGAAGAAAACTAATTGCAAGACATTCAGCACCAAGAGTCACCATATTATGTTCTATTTATGCTACTAAACTTGCATATATACTGAAATATTGCACTGTGTCCAGAATAAGAAAAAAAAAAGAAAACTGCTTTTTAAATATTTTTTTCTTCTATTTTAACTCAGAAATTCACAGGTTTAGGCAACATCAAAGAACAAGACAAATTTCTGAGATATGGTATACAATTTACAGAGCTAAGAACCACATAAATAGAAGTAAATGTACAACATCTTACATGTACAACTCCTGACTCTGTGACATGTCTAAGCCACAGGGCAGAGAATACCTCAATGTGCTCTTATAGAGACCACACTTAATGAGCTCCCACAGAAATCTTCTAATCAAAGAAAATAAAATCTTTCTAATGCAGCTGTCCCATATAAAACTGCTAATGTAGTTGTAACATTTCAGTACCTCACAACTGCTCCCATAGGCAGCAAGAAAGCAATTTTATTTGCTGCTTCACATTGCTTGGTTCTCAATCTCAGTTCCTTGTAGGGCTATCTTATGTGCAAAGTCTGCATGTCATCCCCGTATCTGTCATCTGGTGCTATAGCTTCCTGACACATCCAGAAGACATGCTGTAAGTGAACCGGTGATCCTCTTAATTGTCCGGGGGTGCTCATGCAGTGGGTTGTGTTTCTGTGTGTGTGTGACTGTGTCTGTGAGCATGGATGTCTGCTATCCAGGATTAGTTACTCTGGCTCAGATCAATTGAAAGCAGTAATAAGCTTGGCTAAACAACAACCTCTTATAGTTAATAAATTGTTTTACCATGTTGACATGGCTTTCTGATTTATTTTCATGGGCATTAACAGACCCTCCCCTACGTCCAATTATCTCAGGATGAAGATGGGCCACTGAGAACTTATCCCTATACATAGAGAAGGAATTGAAACAGATCTTAAGCTCCTTCACTTCTGTGTTAAGGGATACTGATGATTTTCTGGAAAAATTGAATGGTGTTATGAATAATGTAGTTGACAAAGAAGACCTATTACTGACAACTCTAGATATAAACAGTCTTTTTACTAGTATTCCAAATGACATTGGTGTTGAGACAGTGAGCAAGTACTTATCAGTAAGATCTCAGCCAGTGAAACCAGAACTATTTGTGATATGCTGGAACTAATACTGGAGAACAACTATTTTACTTATGGCAATAGCTGTTATTTACAAAAATGGGGGGTTGCGATGGGTACCCCCTGTGCAAATAGTTATTCCAATTTAGTTCTAGTAGGTTGGGAACAACACTTTGTTCTTAGTAGGAATAATCCGTGGAAAAAACATATCTTATTCTATGGTCGATTTGTAGACGATTTGTTTATCCTATGGAAAGGAGATGGAGAACAATTCACGAGATTTCATACATACTTGGATCAAACTACTTCGTATCTTACATTCACTTCTGAATATTCTAGATCCAACATCAATTTTCTAGATGTCAGTATCAGTTTGATTGATCAAGGATTCCTGAATTTTGATTTATATAGAAAGAATACTTGGAGAAATCATTACTTACAAAGTAGCGTGCATCCGAGACATGTAACCAAGAACATCATGAAGAATAAAACAAACAGGATTCACAAACGCTGCAATCGAGAAGAAAATAGAACTAAAGAAATAAATATTTTGCGTAACAACTTGAAGGCCCGTGGCTATAAGGAGAAAGATCTACAATCCAATGGAAATATAAGACAAAATCATGTTGAATCAAATGATACCTTTGTGAGACTATCTCTAACATATAGTTCAGATAATGCTCAGATTACTAAGATAATTAATCAATTTTGGCCAGTGCTTACACAAGATCCACATCTAAAAACTATAGTTGGAGAGAGACCTAGATTTTGTTTTAAAAACAAGAAAAATTTGAGAAGGTTATTATGTACTAACATCCAGATACCAAATACAATAATAGGATGGAAAGGAACAACAAAATGTGGGAATCATAACATCTGTTATGTGATAGATGATAGCAACCACTTTACACATCCGGTTACAGGGAAAGACTACATTTTCAACATCAAAGCAACATGTAAAACATTGGATGTTGTATATTTAGCTACCTGTGAGGTTTGTACATCATTCTATATAGGAAAAACTAATCAATGCTTCAAAAGAAGGGTACAGAGACATCAACTGGATATTAAGAACAAGGAAATACATAATGCGTTGGCACAACATGTTATTAATAAAAATCACAAGTTTCTATTTAAAGTCATTGATAGAGCTTTCTCTGGTCCATGCAAAGGGGACATTGAGACTTTGACAGAGCTGAAAGAAACAAAATGGATTATTAACCTGAGGGCAGATCAACCCCCTGGTTTAAATAGCATAGTCCCCCTTAAACCTATTTTAAAGAACAGAAGATGTAAAGTGTAATTAATCCACTGTGCCATCTATATTTCATCGACAAATTTACAACTTTAAAACCAACTGACAAGACAATACTATGTGAGCATTATCTGACTGAGACCAAAGTCATTTTTCAGCTTTTGTCAAAGGAGATTTTATTGCTCGCTTATTGGCCAACACCATCTTCTTTATATCTTTATTAATAAAAGGAATACATCCTTATATTAAGGAATGAAGAGAATATAATGATAAAAGCTACTTTCATATTTAAGAACAGAAGAAATATATAACAACAAAACTACTGTGCCATCTATATGACAAACCTGTAATTTGAATTTTGTGTGATGATAGTAACAATAAGTGAATTTTACCTGATTAAGGCCAAATTTATTCTGGCCATTGTTAAAGGATACTGCTTGCTTATCGAGCAACAGCATTTTCCTCATATTTTTTATTGGGAGAAAGGAATGAACTCTTATATTAATGATTAAATGAAAAATAAGATCACGCAACCAATGGTTTAATACATGTTAAAGTCACTTGCAGTGACAAAATCAAAGTCTTTGTTAGTTGAAAGAACTAAAATATTTATGAAAAAAAGGGAAGCAACTTCCCTCATTTGCTTGAAAGAGATTGAAAGATGTACAGTTAGTGTTGCTGTTCTGTCCACACACATTCCTGTTTTTGACAAGACTTTGGCACTTTAGAGATAACACCAGAAGCAGGCATTGGTTTCATTTTTCGAAATGTGATATAATTTAGTTGAAGGATACTCAATGTAATTTCATAATTTCAAAAGTTTTATAAAACATAAATGGTATTATTTTGATTATGCAGGTAAAGATCCATCATACCTGCATAGCATTGTAATGAACAGAAAGTTATATTCATAAATTCCTTCGAAGATTTATTATTTGGAGTGTTCATGAATGCTTCTATTTACTTATGGATACTACACCATTTAGAACAGCGCCACCTGTTATTGGTCTTGAGAATTAAAGGAAAATGGAAGAGTAATACTCACTTTGCTCACATTATCAATAATACAATATACATCCAATCAAAATGAAGGACTGGAACATCTAATTTACATACGTAATAAAGGCGGAAAATAGAAGCATAGAGTTGATTACATGCAAATTAATCTTGAGATAACAAGATAGGATTGGATGTTGCCAAGTATTCATCAATGTAATTGGTCAAACAGTATAGAATCTTATATATAAAAGGAAATGGAAGTCCCTAGTGTCTCATACAATCTGAGGAAGACAACAGTCAAAGGCGCTTATCAGATATCTTCAAGGGACAGTTTATTTTTATTTTTCATTTTATTTCAAGTCGAAGTTTTATTCGTATTAAAGGACTAAATTTTAATTGGGACATTTGTGGATTTCGTTGATCGGCTATCCTTGGGTGGATTTTCTGTCTTTTTTCTGCCAATATTGACTGTTTTTGTGACAGACCACCTCTAGCGTTTGGGAGTTATTTACTCATTTTCATGGGCTATAGTTCCCTGTAGCCCATAACTGCACAAAACAGACATTGAAGAACAAATGAATGTGTAACACACTTATTTTATCTATCAATGCCCATATACCAAAAAATATAGTATCAAATAACATTTTAACAATCCTTGCATACCCTCATTCAACAATAATTCTTACAGTTCTCCAAAGCATTCACAACAAAATTTCTAACTTTCACGGTTGGATCTCTCAAAATAAACCTGACATTATTGCTACCACTGAGACCTGGTTAAAACCTTTCATTAAAGATTCTGAATTTTTACCCCCAGGATTTCAAACTATAAGATCCAACAGGCCTCACAAAAAAGGAGGTGGTGTGGTATTTTTTTCTGACACCTACAACATAGCTCCTCATACTAATCCTGTTCCACAATTTTCTAATGCCGAAATTCTCATTTGTCTTCTAAAAATGAACCACTGCAAAACTCTGTGCATCACAGTACCTTACATACCCCCTGGCAATAACATTCCTTTACTAGAAGATATCCTAGCATCGGCTTCTACTAATATCAAAAATGAAACTGTCATCCTAGGTGAATATATATCATTTGGCTGAACTTCAACTTCAACCTCCCCTCTTCAAATATTAATCTGTTCAACTTTACGCAACTCATCAATTCCCCAACCAGACCTCATAAGGACAATGATAGTGGATCCATCTTAGACTGGATTCTAGTCACTGACCCCAATGAAATATCAGAAGTTGGCACTCTCTCAAGCACCTTGTGTGATTATCTTCCTGCCTTTATTCGTCGTACTCCACTCTCCTATCAAAATCACCATCTATGCAATCAAATAAGAAACCAGACTAAATTTAACTCACTTACCTTGACTGATATTTTAATAAAGATAAACTGGCATATCCTAAAAACACTCCCACTCGACTAATTCAACACACATTTCTGAATACGTTAAATAGCCTAGTGCCCCTCTGTAAAGAGAGGTTCAAATCATATTATGACCCATGGCTAACCAAGCCTACTAAATATCTTATGCTCACCAGGGATAACATTTGGAAATTGTGGCAAGCAAATAAAAACACTCTAGACTTGTTAAAATTTAAACAACTCCACAACCAAGTAAAAAGACTAGTTAACAAAGACAAAATAGATTATTATATAAAACAGCAATCCAGCTATAAACAAAACCCCCCAAAATTCTGGAATTCCATTGCAACGCTCCAAAATCCAGGAACAAAAAGCAACCCATGTCCACATCCTGACAAATCATCTCTAGAAATATCCACCCTCTTTAACTCATTCTTTATCAGTTCTATAGCTGACATTACTACTAAGTTTCCCCATCAAACTGTAGCCCAGGCAACATATTACCAACAAAACATTCCATGGATTCCCAACATACCCATGAACCCAGTACCAACTCTACACCTACATGCACTCTAAATCCCATTCCTATCTCCACTATAAAGAGATTACTTCTGAAACTCAAACTTTGCTCTAAAGCTTCTGATAACTTACCTTCACAATATTTAAAACTTGCAACAGATGCCACTGTCTGCCCCATAAGTATACTTCTCAACAGGTCCATTCAGGAATCCTATGTCTCCAAAACATGGAAGAAAGCATGTATTCTTCCCCTTCATAAAGGCGACAATAATACTGATATTACTAACTTTTGATCTACTGCCATTCTCTCTCCTATCTCCAAGATCTTGGAAAAGTATATACATAATTTTATTTTATTTATTTTACATTTGTTTACCGGGAATGTCTGACTGAGCCGAAGCCCTTTTTCAGCAGAGGCCAGGGAAAAAAAGCTCCAGTTTTTACAGTTAATATTATTGTTATATGGAATAGTACAGAAAGTAATGGTACATGTACAGACAAATATATAGCAGCAAAAAAATACTTAGTTAAACAACATTTATACAGGTAATGCAAGAATGCAAATCACGAACAACAGAGAACATTAAAACCATTTAGTAAAGGATAGTATTGGGGATCCAAGTGAAAAAGGGGAAGTTGGTATGCTAAGTGTATCAAGGAGGGTTGGAGCAATGGCAGATCCATTGTCCTTTAAAATATTCTTTTAAGGTTAGTTTAAATTGTTTGGAATGTGTGTGTTTGAATTTCGAGGGTGAGTCTGTTCTATGTGATAGTAGGCTGGTACCTGTATAGGCTGCACCCTGCTTTAGACTTGGGCTTATAGACACAAGTCTTGGGAGGAGCTGCATAGGTTTCTTGTGGGAGCATAATGGAAGATAATAGTGCAAGCTGGCCAATAAGAAGGCTGATAGACAATAGAGTGTATGGTTTGGGGCTGAGAAAGGAGCAGGAGGTGAGGCAGTTCAAGCACTTTAGAGAGAGACAGTGATGGGATTTGTAGGATTACTGAGTAGCAAATCTAGTTATTTTGTTGTAAGTAGACTCTAGTCGTGTGAGAAGAGAGGAGTTAATGTTAGTGAGGATTTGTGAGCAGCAAGTTAAGAAGGGAAGAAGAAAAGCATGAGCAAGAGCAACCATGGCTTCTTGTGTGAGAAATATTTTGTTTATGTATAATAAATCTAGTTTGTGGTGAGTTTTACTGATACAATTATTTATGTGAAGATCAAATTTTAATTGATCATCTATTGTTACACCAAGGAGTTTTGTACTAGTCCCTACTTCTATAGGGTGCTGTTGAGGGAAAGGATAGAAAAGGAGGACCTCATGGGATTCGAGTGTTTTTGGGAGTAAGAGTAGTATTTTTTTTGGGGGGGGGGGTTCAGGATAAGTTGATTGTTTGAGAGCCACATTTCCACTGAATAAAAGGAAGACTAGGTAGTGGATAAGAGTTCAGAGGGTGAGTTAGCTATTGTTATCACTGTTGAGTCATCTGCATATTGGATAATAGATGAGTGTGGGCAGGAAGTATGTAGCAAGTTTGGGAAAATCTTAAAAAGTAATGGCCCTAGGATAGATCCTTGAGGGACACGCATTTTTATTGGAAGGGGAGAGGATAGAGTAGTATCCCATTTCACTGACAGAGTCAGTAAGATAACTATCAAACCATGCTATTGCCCCTGGGAAGAAATTCAGGCTAGACAGTTTGTTTAGTAGTAGAGGGTGGGAGACAATATCAAACGCCTTTGAGAGATCCAGAAAGAGACAGGAGATATGCTTGTGGCCATCTCTGGCCAGGGAAATAGTATTAAGAAAGGACAGGACAGCAGTATATGTGCTGTGTTATGGCCTAAAGCCATGTTGAGTAGGACTTAGGTTTTCCTGAGAGGAATGTTGCATGACTTGTCTATGTATGCATTTTTCTAGTATCTTAGACAGAGGAGAGAGGATTACTTTAGGTCTAAAATTTGAGATTTCACTGGAGTGACCTCCGTTATGTATAGGTAGGGTATAGAACTGTTTCCAGATGATGGTACCTTTGATTCAGCGACAGATCGATTTATATTGATAGAGATGGGCACAGCTAGTGAATGTGCAGCTATTTGGATGAAGTATGACGGGATGTTGTCAGCAGAAACTGAGCAAGGTTTCAGTTTAGAGAGCAGGGTTCTGATGACAGCAGTGGACACAATGTTGAGGGACAGAGTATTTATAGAGGTAGTGGTAGAGAAGGAAACTGGACATTTGAGCATATTTATATTAGAGTTGGTGGGGTTACAGAGTTTGGATATGGATTCAATGAAGTACGTATTGAAGGTGTTGGCAGTTTCTACTGGTGACTTGTCAGGATAAGGGTTGGGTGAGGTAGGGTTACCAGGTTGAAGTATTTGGTTTATTGTGTGCCAAAATTTTTTGGGTCAGATTTTAGTGTTGGAGAGTTTTTGTAGAATTCTTTTTCTATATTGACAAGTTTTTTTTACTAGATTTATTTTTTCTTTATATCTCTGTAGGTGAGCTGGGTCTTTTGCTTGTAGCCATTTTTTCCAGGACTTATCTCTAGATGTCATATGAGTTTGTGTGGATTTAGTTAACCAGGGAGAAAATGTTGCTTTTGCCCTAATTCTGCAGAGTGGGGCTAATGAGTTTAAGATATCCAGAAAAGTAGAGTTGATGGCTATGACAGCATCATCTAAGGGGAGCTGGGTGAGAAAGTCTCAACGAACTCCTGAGATAAGGGTGTTGAATGTTTCTGACTTGAAGTTTTTGAGATTATATCTACTTATATATTTGTGTGGTTTAGGGAGATATTGTGCATATCTTAGCACTTTTATAGGTGACTGGTCACTCAGGGAGTCAGGAAGGGTGTCTGGATTATGGTATTTAGAGGGAGCTGAGACAAGAATCCAATCTATAAGGATACCTGAGGAGTAGGTGTTGTTAATATGTGCTGGTTTGGTAATTAACTGAGTAAATCCATATATGTTTATATGGTGTGGGGATCCTGGGTTATTGAGGGATAGCCAATTTACACTTGTGTCACCAAGGAGGATTGTTTCATTTAGGATGTTTAGGGAGAGGTATGAGAGAATATTTTCCAACAGGGGAATGTTATCACCTGGTGGAATGTATATGGCTACTATAGTAATGGTAGTGTAGTCATTAGGTTTAAGATTACTGTAAGCATTTCAGCAAGGGAGAAGGATGGAACAGACTGTGTATGAAGAGTAATAGTAAGATGGTGTGAGTAAATCACCTCCACCTCCACTCCACCTACCTTTTTGTGAGTACGGTCAAGGTGGATTATGTTACAGCCAGGAGGGAGAATTTATTTATCAAGGTTATGAGGATTAAGCCAAGTTTCAGTAACTACAATAATACCTGGAGAGTAATTTGCTATCCATGCATGAAACTGGGAGATTTTGTTGAGAATGCTTCAGATATTTATAGAATAAAAGGATTGTTTGTGTGATGAGGGTAGATAGGCTGATGTGGGAGAGGGGTTTAGAGTGGGGCAAGAGTTTGAGTTTGGACCTGGATTGGGATGAATGTCACTAGATTAAGTATTGAGGTGGGATGAAGTTTAGATCTTAATGATAATGGGAAATATATAATATGCTTAACCTTATATTTTGATTTAGGAGAGTAAGATGGAGGTATTTTTATTTTAGGAAGTTGAGTGCTTGTAGATAAGATAGAAGGCGAGATTTGTAGTATTTCCTTTGGGTACTTGAAATCATTTATATTTGTATTGGTAGGATGTTTATGGAGGGAGGGTAGTGGTTGGTACGGGGATGTGAGAATAAGTAAGATGATTAGATGCAACAGCAGGAGTATAGAGAGTAAAATGGTATGCATAGTGAAATAAAATATAAAAAATAAAGCTACAGGGTGGAATGAGAGCAAAAAGGAGGGGAAGCTAAGTGGGATAGAGGTGTTTGTGAGTTGGGTGGGGGAGATGAATTTAAAATGGGTTTGGTAGATCTAGTTTCATTAAGAGTGGAGAAGAGCAGGTTACAGTTGGTGTGTTTTTAGATGGAGGGGAGGTAATTAGGTGAGGATGGGAAATAGGTAGGTGTGGTTAGAGTGGGAGGAGATTTATGATTTAGTATAAAGGAAATGATATGGGGAATGGGTGGGTACGGGGGTGGGAGGAGAGCGAAGTGAGCCCAAGCAAAGCAGGGCTGCACCAGAACACGGAGGATAAGCCCCTGATGAAAAAATCAGTAAGATAGATTTCCTTGACTTCAAAATAAGGATATCTTATTCAACTGAAAAGTTTTACTTCCAATTATCCTGGGTGCTTTAGCAGCAAGGGGTAGTAGCTCAGGTAGGTATATTCTGATGTATCAAAAACTAAATGAAGTCTGAACTAAGGAGGGAATATTCAGGTGGGTCGGGAGACAGGGCTGGCCGTTTACGATAGCGTGCTCACTGCAGTTAATTTAGATATTAGAAGATCACTACTCATTTGTAAACCTACACCTTATTGTATTTCAGTTTACAAGCTTGCTATGGATACCTAAATTAGCTTATATAGAAAGGTGCCGCTGTCTTCTGGGAGTTCTAGCCGTTTTAGATTAATGGATGTTTCTGCAGGCTGTTGGGCACTGGAGTAACAAAGATGTGTTTAAGGGAGCTACTGTTACTGAAGGAATACAAGCACAGAGAGAAGATACATCAAAAATATTTGGATACAGAGAGGTTTGGGAGGGAAAATGAGTTGTAAATTCAAACTTATGCACACTATTGTACAGAATTTTAAACAGCAGTACACTTTACAGCAATAAAAACAGTAACATGGGATGTAGAATAATCCTAGGTAGCTGCTCTTTCTACTTCGTTATTATGTAACTATTTACAATGCCTGCTACCTTGCAACTAGTGTTCAGGAGCTGCTATTTCACTTTTAGTCATTTAGGCAAGGCAACCCTAAGACCTACCAGTTTTACAGTAAGAAATTTATTTTCTTTTACATGCACACAGTACAAAATTCCTTATCAGTACTTTAGCATTCAGATACGAAAGTCTGTTTTCTGTTTCTTGCACGTAGTACAAAATCAGACTCAGTAATTTATCATACCGATTCTAACTCTCATACCTGTTACATGCACGCAGTAAAAAAAAAACTAAACTTAGTACTTTACCATTAAGATAGATTCTGGACACTACATCTCAGTTTTCATGTACAATAGAAATATGTCCGTATGCTGCAGTTTCAACATTAGAAGTCATGCTCAGTCGGAAAGAGACACTACGGTGTCTGCAGTTATATGTGCATTTGTAACAGCTTGTATTGTACACAGAAACTTTGTTTCAATATTTGAGACTAAGCATTCAATATTTTATAACATCTTGCAGTAAACAAATGTAACCCCAATATAATACTTTGTTTCAACAATTAATCCACTTTAGGTCAGAAACCTTTAGTTGTATTATAATCCCATTTTTTAGTTTTACAATTTTTGTCGTTCAATATATTTTACTTACTGCTAGCACAGAAAATCCTAGTGAGCACATTATCGATGCAGGCCACCCTGCTGGAGAAGGACTGAGGGAATATTAGGGTATAATTCAAAAATGGCACCTGGGAATGTGTGTAAACTGATAACAGCTACAAACAGGCAGTAGAATGCTGAGGCTAAGGGGGAGGGGGCTTCACCAGAACACACAGGATAAGCTCCTGATGAAAAACTATCAGAAATATAGATTTCCTTGGCTTCAAAATAAAGATATCTTATTCAATAGAAACGTTTTATTTCCAATTGCACTGGGTGTTTTAGCAGCAAGGGATAGGTAAACTCAGGTAGGCATATTCTGATGTATCAAAAAACTAAATGGAGTCTAGACTAAGGAGAGAACACTCAGGTGGGTCAGGAGACTGTCTGGGCTGGCCATATGATCATGTGCTCACTGCAGTTAATTTAGATATTAAAAGATCACTACTCATTTTGTAAACATACACCGTGCTGTATTTCAGTTCACAAGCTTCCTATAGATGCTTACATTAGCTTATGTAGAAAGGTGCCAATGTCCTCTGGGAGTTCTGGCCATTTTAGATTAATGGATATTTTTGCAGGCTGTTGGACACTTGAGTAACTGTAACTGAGATGTGTTTAAGGGAGCTACTGTTAATTAGCTTATGTAGAAAGGTGCCACTGTCCTCTGGAAATTCTGGCCATTTTAGATTAACAGATGTTTTTGCAGGCTGTTGGGCATTGGAGTAACAGAAATACGTTTAAGGGAGCTACTGTTAATTAGCTTATGTAGAAACATGCTGCTGTCCTCTGGGAGTTCTGGCCATTTTAGATTAACTTATGTGTTTGCAGGCTGTTGGGCACTTGAGTAATGAGATGTGTTTAAGGGAGCTACTGTTAACTTATGTTAGAAAGGTGCCACTATCCTCTGGTAGTTCTAGCCATTTTATATTAACAGATGTTTTTGCAGGCTGTTGGGCACTGGAGTAACCGAGATGTGTTTAAGGGAGCTACTGTTATGCTAGCACAGAAAGTCCTAGTGAGCACGTTATCGACTCAGGCCACCCTGCTGTAGTAGGATCGAGGGAGCAACTTCTTCACTTGCTTCTTCATAACCAACCCCTGTCACCCACACAACATGGATTTATACCAGGCCGTAGCAAATCAAAGGCCCTTATATCCTTCAAGGATATAGTAAACTAAGTCCGTGATGCTGGTAAATTTGTCACCACCATCTTCCTAGATCTATCAAAGGCATTTGCTTCAGTTTCACCTCCTTTATTTCTAACCCAACGCTCTAACATCGGACTCCCCCTCCACTCAACTGGTTTTCAAGTTATTTAAAAGACAGGCAACAGGCTGTCAAATGGCAACATTCCATCTCACCATATCTAAACACAACTACTGGAGTTCTCCAAGACTCTATACGTAGAACTCTTCTTTTCAGCATTTTCATTAATAATTTCCATTCGTTTATGACTCAAGGAGCTCTTATTCAATATGTAGGTGACTCGTATACTGTATGTTCCGCTCAGTTTCTGACCTACAAAATAAAACTCAAATGGCCTTATACACCGTTGAAACCTGGATGTATAATAATCAACTAGCTCCAGACTGAAATAAAACCAAGATCATACTTTTCACCCCTAAGAAAACAACTCCATTAGACAAAACCAAATTCTCTATTTCCATAGTAACTCTACAATTGAAATTGTTAGCTACACAACAATTCTGAGTCACCATTGATGGACACCTCAAATTTGATATGCACATACAACACAATATCAGCAAAACTCATCAAAAGCTAGGAATTCTCTATAGACATAACCATTTCCTAAGCATCACCACTAAACAAATCCTTGCTTCCACTTTCTTGCTCCCCTCACTCATCTACAGTGCTCCTCTTCTCACCAGCCTCCAATCATCACTAAAGGCAAAGCTCAAAACCTGCAATAAAAAAATTGCTAAATTGGCAACAAATTGCAAATACTCATCACTGCACTGTTCTGCACTCCCTAAAATGGCTTGAACTTCCACACTACCTCTCCTACTTGCAACTAACTATAGCACACAAAATGGTCATTAAACCCTCTGATTGCCCTGCCCTCAGCTCAATATGTACTTATTACTTCCCAAACAGGCCCTCAGATCAGAGAACCAGAAACTCTTACAAGTACATAAACCAAACTTTCCAGCCTGCCAGTTTGTTTATTCCTGCTCCATAGCCAAAACTGGAATGCTCTACCATTATCAATTAGATCAGCCCAGAACCCTGCCTTTTTCAAAATTCATTATGTGAATACCTATCTGCTTTTTGGAACTGTACCTGCACCCAGCCTCCTTAAAATATTGCATATAAATGATGTCTTTCTATCTGCTATCAAATAAGCTACACTAATTCCTTACTGCTCTAAGACTAGCAAATTCCATGTAATGCTATCTTCTTTGCTTATTACCCATTTGCTATTTGTTGATATCTGAGTGTTAACTGAGCTTTGTATTTACTTCTGAATGAATATTAATAATGTTATCTGCTTTGTGGAGCTTTCTCCCTTGGCAAACTCCATGTAATAGCAACTTCTCTGTTTGTTGTTACCTATATGCTAATTTGTAGTAATGTGATTAACTTTGCTTGCATGTACTTCTGAATAAATACTATGAATGCTACATTTACTGTGGAGCTTTTCTCTCCAGCCCTACAGTGAAAACAGATGCTGAACAACCCAGTGGACTTTCCTGGTAAACAAAGTGCAGATAAATAAATAAACAAACAGCAAGTGACAAAACACAACTAGTCTATCACCAGCTGATTGAAAAACTTTTTTTTTCTGCAGGTTGGAAAAGTCTACTGCATCCCCCACAGCCCCTGCTAATTATATATGCCACCTCTGAGATAACACTACAGTGGGGAAAGAGCAAATTCTTTTATCCCCACTGTACTGTGATCTTTCACAGAAAAAAAAGTTGGTATATGCAATAAACTGATCTTTGATCAGTTGTTCCAGCTATTTTCTGTTCAACAAAATGAATTGCCAACCACTTGTCAGTAACTTGTGTGTGTGTGTGTGTGTGTGTGTGTGTGTGTGTGTGTGTGTGTGTGTGTGTGTGTGTGTGTACTATGACCCATGGATGCTACCTACTGCTGTGTCTTTGCTAGGGATGATGTGCTACTTATTGAGATATGGCATGCTTGCATGGGTGTGCTGAGTCCTGGCAATAATGGTTGGGATACATGTTTTCTGAAGAACATATTATGAAACATGCAGAAGGCTACAGACAGCTGACAGACTGTGGCAGGGTCATACTGGAGTGCCTGACCAGATGTAATTATGCAGCAGAATCAGGGGTTCTGCAGTCTGAACACACATCCTTTATGAATGGATGGGGAAAAGGAGGTGTTATGCTGATTTTTGCAATGCTTTACAAGTTCTATACAGGCATCATCAATCATGGATCCAGCAGATATCCTGCATTATTTGCAATTAAGTAGGAACATATGAGAGATAGCAAAATGGAAGGTTATGCGTGGGTGCATACTGTTTGTGGCTTTTCATATAGGTGGGTCCACTGGTGTGCCTGCTCTTACCATACAAGTGACTCTGTGGGATGACATTATGCTGGAACTGGTGATACAGATAACTTGTATGCCATATGTATGTGCACTGTCGGTGCTATGTAGATATGTGGGTTATGAGCCCCTACGCATTGCATATTACTTGGCAGTCAATGGAATGATAGAAATTCCTGTTGACGTAACATTATCCATCGATGTCGGTTGGGCCTTTATTACCATAGAGATGCAGTCTATAGCCTCCAGTACTTCAGGAGGTTGGCAAGATTATAACAGCCAGACATGATTGTGGCTTTCTTTCCTGCCATGCTGGAGAAATATTTGAGCTTGCTCATATGTGACAGAAATTTATTGAGCAATGGCTTTTGAGTTTTCCACAGTTTGAAGCCTATGAAACACCTTATTTGGCCCCAGTTTCATAGTATAGTACTAGGCTATCTGCCCTGGGGCATTTCTAAGTCTAGCCATAGTGATGTGGCTTTTGCCATCCCATGAAGTGGTACAAAAATGTACAGAATAAATCTAGAATACTGTGCCTCTGTCTAGTAGTGACACAGTGAAGGTCCCCTTATATAACATCATTAGTTTACTGTGCCCCTGTCTAGCAGTGACACAGATGTGACCCCTGGGGTAAACTTACGATCTCCCATCCACTCATCAAGATTTCTCTTGAAGAGAGTCAGTGAGGGGGCTCTGCCTAATACGAACTGGGATCCTGTTCCAAAGCATGGGAAGCCTCTGGGTTATGAATCTATCCCTCCAGCATGTCCTATTCATACTTGTGCCGAGGTTTAAGTCTTTAGCTCTTGTGGTCCTGATGGATTTGGATTTTTGAGGTGGAGCATGTCCATCAGATCCTGATTGGACATGGCCTTGTATGTCAGGCAGAGATCACCTCTGAGCAGGCGGTATGCTACTGAATAGAGCTGAAGTTTCTTTAGTCTGGCAGAATAAGACATATGTTGGAGACCCTTGATCCTTTTGGTGAGGTACTTTTGTGGTCTCTCCAGCTGTTGCAAGTGCCGGGTGAGGTACATACCAAATGGGGCATTGTACTCAATCATGGGTCTGATGAGGGAGGAATATAGGGGTACAATGACATCCTTGGATCTGGATGTGAAACCCTTCATGATGAGGTGTGCAAGGTAGAATGTTTTTCTAACCACTTTGGCAATGTGGGTGTCAAATGAGAGGTCGCTGTCTACTTGGGTCCCTAGGTCTCTGATTACTTTTTCTGTACTCAGTGGGTTGCTGTCTATGTGATAATTTGTGGGTACTTTATTTTTCCAAAAGGGATGACTATACATTTTTTGGCATTTAGTTTAAGGCCGTGACTACGGCAGCAATTGTCCGTTTCAGTGAGGCCTTTTTGTAGGATGTGTGTATCTGCTGGTGTATCGACTATGGCGCCTAGTTTGCAGTCATCTGCGAACTTTGTCAGCCACAGCCCTCCCATGTTTGCTTTAACATCTGAGAAATAAATGCCGAACAAGAGGGGTCCCAGGACAGATCCCTGTGGGACACCACTTGTGACTGGCTTTGAGTCTGACATTGTTCCAGCGATTTTAACTTTATGGGTTCTGTCCTTTAGCCAGTTTGCAACCCATCTAGTGACAGAAGGGTTTACTTTTAAGCTGTTTAGCTTATCTATGATGCCTGAGTGGGGTATTGTGTCGAAGGCCTTAGCCAAGTCCATGTATGCTGTATGGACTGCTTTGCCCTCATCAATGGCTCTAGTGACAGTTTTGAAAAAGTCAACCAGGTTTAAAAGGCAGGATCTGCCCTTTACAAAGCTGAACTGGGTGGGGTCAAGCGTCTGTAGGTCGCCTATGTCTCCATTTATGAGTTCCATAATGATTCTTTCCATAGCTTTGCAGACCAGGCTAGTCAAGCTTATGGGGCAGTAGTTTCCAGGGTCTGTAGAGGCACCCCCCCTTGTGGAGTGGGACCACTGTTGCTGTATGCCAGTGTTCAGGTACATATCCCGAAGTAAGGCTAAGGTTAAATAGCATTTTTATGTGTGGGTTTAGCTCCTCTTGGAGTTCACGTAACATGCACCCCGGGATACCGTCAGGTCCCATTGATGCTGTGTTTTTTGCTTTGTTTAGGGCGGTTCTCACTTGGACATCTGAGATGACAGGGAGATTACATTCAGCTGGGATAAGTATTTCTTCTTTTGGGGGTGAAGGAGGCGAAAAATTTGCACTGAACCTGTCAGCCAGAATGTTAGCAATATCTGTGGGTTCAGTGTATTTTTTGTTGTTGTAAACCAACTCTGAGCATATCTGAGGGTTTCTGCCCAGGTTTCTAACATAGCTGAAGAAGGCTTTGTGGTTATCTTTAGTGTCCTTAGCGATTTTTCTCTCAAAGTTTGCCTTGGATGTTTTATGAGAGAGCGTAGTTTTCTGCTAATGTTGATCAGAGATGTCTTCCCTTCATGGGATTTCGCTCTGACGTGCAGTAGCTTCCTTCTTTTGTTATACAATTTGTTTATGGCTGAGGTCCACCAGACAGGACGCTTACATTTGGTGGAGAGGGACTTGGATTTGTTTGGGATTGCATGATCCATGCATTCTTGGAGATGTCCATAGAAAGCATTTGTGAAGGATTCAGCATTGTGGGATGTGGTATCCACTGGCACAGTGGAATTAAAGGATACCATCTCAGTCTTAAGAAGAGTGAAGTTTGCTTTTGAGAAGTTTTTCACTGTGGTCTTTTGTGCTGGGGGTGGAGGTGGGATATGTATATCCAGGGTGATTAGTTTGTGGTCAGATCTCACTAGTGAGGGGTATACTTCTGGTGTGGAGCATTTTGTCCCCATGTTTGTGATGATCAGGTCTAGTATATTATCTCCCCTAGTGGGAGAGGTGACTAGTTGTTCCAGTGCATTTCAATTTATAAATTCCAGGAACCTTTGGGCTAGGGTATTAGGGCTAGAATAATGTACCCAATCTATGTTTGGGTAGTTGAAGTCTCCCAGTATGATGGTATTTTGTGATACATTCATATCCTCCAATGTCTTCAGGAAGGCTGAGTGGGGTTCTTGAGATTGGGAGGGTGGTCTGTAACATGCTACCAGTTGTATAGCAGTTTTGCCTATGGTTAGATGCACCTGTATGTTTGTCTCTAGAATATTTCTGTAGCTAGAATGGTAACAGATATGCATACATTGGTATCCACTTTCATAGGCTGTCTTTGCATTATTGCATTTCCAGTGTCTGGGCCATACAGATCAACAACTGCACATATAACACTTCTGTCCACTATGAGGAGGACTGTCTGTTGGTCTGTCATCTGAAGTAATGTCACTATTTGGTGGCACTACTTTTGTTGGGGCATACACCCATGTCATGCTGAATAAATGCTGCTGTAGAATAGCCTCAGCTGGTTCTAGCTCTTGCAGTGCTACACAGTTGTATAAGAAACACACCCAGACTGGGAACCAAGCGGAAAAATGAAGACACAACCAGCGGGAATAAAAACTCCTTACTGGTGTTTCCCGGTACCTTGGCTCAACAGCCGTTCAAAGGAAGTCATTTTTGCACCAAAAGACACAACATATTTATATATACACCAATTAGGCTTGATCAGACTCATTCAATTATAAAGATGTTAAACAGTAAATATTCCTCATTAACCCTTCACTATCTCGTCCATCCAAATCTCAATACATCAAAAATGCTTATATGTATAAATGAATGAACCATAGTGCATAATACACTATGCAAAAATGCACATCTTATTTAACATCTTCTTAAATATCTTTTTTTTTTACATCTTTTTAACAAATCCAAGTTGTGTGATGCATGAGGTTAAATACATGTGAATATGCACAAGTAATATGCCCTAATAACATAATACATTCACTTATTAATTGCTATAATAGCATAATATATAAAGAAATTGTACAGTCTACCGGATAGGCCGATAATATCAGGGAAAGGCTCTTTTTTGCAAAATGTGGGCATATTTTGGACCATCAGTTAAAAGTTTATTTGAGCAAGATTACTTCTCATATGAAAAATAGTAGAGAGTTATGTGATTTGGTGAGAGGTATGAAATGGAATGCTGGATACTATTGGGCGACCGTGGATGTGAAGGCCCTTTATACGAGCATTAAAAATGTTTGGGGTTTTGAAGTAGTTGACAAGATGATGGGGAGGGTCCATGCATGATTTTATATTACAGTTATTAGAGTTTTCTTTGACACACAATTGTTTCAGATTTAACAAGCAGTATTTTCTACAGAAAGAGGGCAATACAATGGGGGCTTCATATGCCCCATCCTATGCTATTATTTTCATGAATCATTTTGAAAATCTGTTTCTTGATAACACTGAATTTTTCAAGCAACATGTGATCATCTATAGGAGATATATAGATGATTTGTTTTTCATATGTAGGGGTGATCTCTCTGAGTTTCAAGATTTCGTGGACAATCTCAACCAGAGAAATAACTTTGGGTTAGAATTCACTTATAATGCAAATAGAGAGAGAGTGCAGTTTCTTGACTTAGAATTTTTTGTAACAAATGATGGGGAAGTCTCCTTTAAGCCTTTCACCAAAGAGACGGCAGTTAATTTCTTATCAGCCAACAGCTTGCACCCCCCCATTCATTACACCATGGAGAATATAATAAACGAAAAGCAAAACGGCTATACAGGTAAACCCCAGTATATAAAAAGAGAAGTATATGAGAGAAAACACTATACCGGGTACCACACAATAACGTCTTTATTTAAACAAAGTAAAAAGGAGAGGTGAGCGCTTTTGCAACCTTCGTTGCTTCTCTCATATATCATGGAGAATATAATCGTATTTTCAATAGCACTTGGAGAATATAATCGTATTTTCAATAGCACTTGTGGGAAACACGCCATGAGAGAGGAATTTTTGAAAGCAAGAGAGAAGTTGTTGGAGAAGTTACACTTCACATATTCTTGATAAAGCAGAAAGGATGTTTGGGAATTCTGTTCCTTTTAAACATAGTTCAATTGGCAATGGTCCGCATGTGTGCATGGGGTAATTTTGGTTCTGTATTTAATACAGACAGTGATGAAAAATTACTTCTTGTCACTAAATATTCCCCTTTTTATAAAGGTCTGGGGATGGTTGTTGAGAGGTTTTGGCCTATTATTGTGAATGAATGAACCCTTACGAATCTATTTCCCAGGAGAATTACTTTTTCTTACAGCCATTTTTCTAATTTGAAAGAATTGTTAAACACCCAAAGAGTCAAGAGAAATCAGGGATTTAAGGGATGCTATTCATGTGAACATTGTAAAATCTGTATGAGAGTCCATAATTTAGATGGAACTCTTATAAATGGGAAAAAAATACAAGGTCATGGAGTTATTTAACTCTAGGTCCTGCGGGGTTGTTTATATCATTGGCTGTGGATGTGACCCTACCAGGTGGTACATTGGACAAACTATGAGAATGGTAAAATATCATCTAATGGAGCATTTGGGTGACATTAAACATGGCAGGATTGAAAACCCTGTGGCTGAACACTTTCAGAGAGTTCATGCTGGTCTTGATTCCAGTTTATTTTTTAGTGTTTTGGCTAAACCATTCAATAGATAGTGTGATGTTTTTCTGACTGAATTACTAAAATTAGAGACCAAATTTATTATTAATTATGGTACATTATTCCACAGAGGATTAAATCACAAATTTAATACTAACATTTGTTTATAAATGAAGGTTTGTTCGTTCTAATGGTGTAAGTGTCTAATTTCTGGTTTATTCCAATGTAACATGTGACATGTCTCTTCTTCTTAAATGTTTTCCTCTCTCACAAGGGTTGTTATTTATGTGCAACTTGGTCACACAATTTTTTTCATATGTTATGCTATTATATCAATTAATAAGTGAATGTGTTATGTTATTAGGGTATATGTGTGTATATTCACATGTATTTAACCTTATGCGTCATACAATTTGGATTTGTTAAAAAGATGTAAAAAAGATATTTAAGAAAATGTTAAATAAGATGTGCATTTTTGCATGGTGTATTATGCACTATGGTTCATTCATTTACACATATAAGCGTTTTTGATGTATTGAGATTTGCATGGACAAGATAGTGAAGGGTTAATGAGAAATATTTACTGTTTAACACCTTTATAATTGAATAAGTCTTATCAAGCCTAACTGATGTATATTTAAATATGTGTGTCTTTTTGGTGTAAAAATTACTTCCATTGAAAGGCTGTTGAGCCGAGGTACCGGGAAACACCAGTAAAGAGTTTTTATTCCACCTGGTTGTGTTTTCATTCTTCTGCTTGATTTCCAGTCTGGGTATGTTTCTTATATTTGTTGGAGTTGGTTGGAGTGCTACACATTTGGCAAGCTTTTTGCCTTTATATTAGGCAAAAGCACTGGCATGTTTTCACATCTGATGACTATGAATCACAATTTGTCTTCTATAGGTGAACATGTTTACTTTACCATGCTCCAGAAGTGAATTCTAGGCTAACTGCCCTAAAGGACCTTTTGAAGCCTAGCCAATAACCCAAGGTTGGAATCAAACTCTGTGCCCCTTGTCTTTGAGGCAAACGCCTTAACTATTATGCTAATCCCACCATTAAGGATGAGAATCAAACCCTGTACCTTGTGTCAGTAAGCTAAACACATTAACATTTTGCCAAACCCTAGATACAAATAACTTGTATGTCATATGTATGTGCACTGTCAGGGTGCTGTATAGATATGTGGTTTGAAAAGATACTCATTTGTATCTCATTATGCACTTATTAACCATTGCTCTTTTATTTGCATTGTCTTTGCAGACAAGGACCTATCTAGCTACACTGGCAGCCTGGTCCATTCTCCAATCTAATGTCCCTGCCCTTTAACTGTAGCAAACCACTACAAATGTAAGAAGTGACTTACTGCAGCTAAACAGAGCACAGGGAGCACTGAGAGCTTCATCTCTGATCAAAATGCATTATCGACATTCATTACTGAAAGCCAGTACTGCACTAGATTTCACATGGAGTGCAGAAACACTTAGACAAATGTAGTATTTTGACTAAGGAACCGAATGCTAGAAATGAGGATGGAGACTACCTGACATCTTGCACCCAGGGTAGCTGTCATCTTTTTCTTTACCTTTTAGCATATTTCCCTACAACATTCGACAAGTCCTAAGATTAGCTACTTAGCTAAGCCTTCTAGACTTTAGCCCAAGACTGTGCAGCATTCTTTACCATTTGACTATGAATGTCAATCTAAATCCTGTAGTCATGACATCCCTCATAGGTACTGACTTCCAAATGGGTTGTTTTCGAGACTTTGGCAGAAAAAATCCTCGAAGGATGGAAGGTGCGAATGTGATGGATGGAAGGTTGAATGTGCTTCTCTAATATTGGTAATTTCAGACCTAAAAAAACCTCTGGACTCCAAAAGGCTGTCCTCAGATTCCCATAATTTCTCCCCAAGGCACTTTTCTAAACATTTGTGTTTAGAACAAGAGATAGCAGAAGCCTAAACATCCTGTCAGTGTTGGGCTAAGTGTGCAGCCTCCTCCTAGCTAGATAATCCTGGAGATTTTCCAAGTAGCACTAGATTGTTCTAATGTTGAAGCATGCACAATAGGAACAGTTATTCACATTGTTCTCCAGGCCTAGACAGAGCAATTAGTAAGACTGCAAATCCTCATATGAGATTTGTTTCCTGTACTTAGAGCAATTATTGCCTTTCCAATTTCACTATCAGATATCTGTAACTACTAGCAAAGCTAAGATAGAAATTATTACCCCAATGGAGTACTTATATGGATCCCTGGAAGCAGGCCAACATGCCAGGCTAATAATGTTAGTAGAAGTGTGCAACTCTGAACCACATAAACAAAGATATGAAGATTGGTTGACATCACTTATATACCACCGATATCCTGATGTCTGACTGGGACGGCCAAAGCCAGAAAGGGGAAGTAGAGCTCTGGAAGTTGTTTGCTATCAGGATACTTGTAAGCAGGAATCCCAAAGTTATAACTGCAACAATAAGTAAAATGTGAATATCAACATTTGTCTGCTTGTGTCAGCATTTGGCTATAAACTGTCCATCATTGATTACTACTGTCCTCCTAACAGCATTATGGAGACAAAGACTGCAATATTCTATGCCTAGAGTATTACAGTCAAGCATATGATGACACACTGAGATAACTATTATACCTCTTGTGAATCATGCTCTGCATGTCAAGGCTGGCATAATGGTTAAGTTGTTTACCTTGCAGACACAAGGTGCAAGGTTCTCACATGGGGTAGTTGGCTAGGAAATAACCCACAAGTGGAGTTAGCCTTGTACTAATCTATTAGTCTATCAGCGTACATAGCCACCAAGCAGTGACTTCAGTGCACCAGGAAGCTTTCTGAATCCCACCTTTAGAAAATGGACTAAATATACAAACTGTTAGCTCGTTAAAGTATTTAAATGATATTACTACCTAAAATCCTAAAAAGATATAGCAACAGGTACTGTCTACTGAACAGTATAATGCAGATCTAGTAACCCAGAAACTTCCAGCAGCAACCAGACTGGAAGAGCAAGCATCACCTCTTTTGGCTTTTTGTGGAGTGAAAAGAGCATTGTGGGATATGTTTAGCCTACACCAACACCTGTAGCTTCTCATGAAGTGAAGAGGGCATTATGGGGTCTGTTTAGCCTGCATCAGTTCTTGTAGGGTGAGAAGAGCAGTATGGAAGCTGTTTGAGCATGTCATAATAAAGATGTTAAAAACAGTCAATTTCTAGTGATATATAACTGACCTGTATAAATCTGTAGGACTGATATGGTTTTCTTCACAGTACACTAAGTAAAAAATATATACTGTGGAGCCATAATGACATTCAAGTCACATGATTTAAGGACATCACTACCATCTCACTGGGAACAGACTGTGTTATGATTCTGAGACTGACAACCACAAGAAAAATGAAGGCTCCAAAAAGGCTGAGACTTTGAAAATTGGAATCAACCCAAACATTAAGAATACACTCTTAGCTACATCCAGTCTTTAGTGTGCATACTTGTGGCACAGAAATGTCAGGCTCTCAGATGGAACTTGGCATCTTGCCACCTGTGATCTCCTTAGAGATGTACAGGGCCATTTGACAACTGCAGAAAATATCATCAAACAATGTGGAAATTTTTCAAAACTTGTAAAATTGTGGCTTCAATATCCAACCACAATGCCCAATATACTTTTTTTATACATATTTTGTGCCGCAGCTTGTATTTATCATGTATGTTACAAAACAGATGGACTGCTATGCATTGGTGCTTTTATTCTGTTTTCCTTAAATCCAATGCGGATTAAGCTTTTTACAGTTCTTCAATGTCTCGCAAACATCACAGGCAGTGCAGACCATAAATACTAGGCATTCATGTGGGTACTCTATCTTGAAAAGATTATAATGGAAACCTAGCTACCTGTGCCTGTTTTCCTGAAAAGCGAGTTTATAACTCAAATAGTGAATTGCTGCCTCCACTCTTACACATAAACAATATATATATATATATATATATATATATATATATATATATATATATGGATTCCTATTACAAGAAAGAAAGTTCACTACTTCGAACTTGTAATAGGAAGCCTCACTTCTGCAAAAGTTCACTTTTATGAAAGTGAACTTTTACGCAAGTGCACTTCACCGAAAACACCGCAGCACAGTGGAGGACATAAAAAACAAGTTATGTCCTCCACTATGGTGCGATAGTCATGGGGGTTAGGGCACAGGTTAGGGTAAGGGAATAGTTAGTAAAGCTATCCCCTTACCCTACCCCATGCCCTAACCCTAAGGTTCGTGACTATCGCACCATAGTGGAGGACATATGTCCTTCACTGCGCTGCAGTCGTCACAGACCTTAGGGTTAGGGCACGGGTCATGGTAAGAGGATAGCCCATAGGCCTATCCGTTTACTATGACCCGTGCCCTAACCCTAAGGTCTGTGAGTACTGCATGGAAGTTCAGTACAACACCTGTTCATTGTACTGAACTTCGCAGTACTTACTTCGATTAAGTGCACTTTAACTGCAGTGAGCATTCCATGCACTATTTCGAATTAGTGAAAATTCAATCTAGTGTATGGAACCCATATATATGTATATGTATATATATATATATATATATATATATATATATATATATATGTATATGTATATATATATATATATATATATATGTATATATATATATATATATATATATATATATATATATATATATCTTTAGCAGTAAAACCGTATTCCAAAACCTGTTAAACGTAAAGAAAATAAACAGTTAAAAACAGTGAAAAGGGTGCCGCCTTCATGGTTAGTTAAGGTGTCAATGTATGCTCCTTTACATTTTATAAGCATGCAGTAAAGTGATCAAAACCTACAGGAAATTACTGAAGTCAGTACCCTTTCGTATATTCAATATTTGAAATACCCAGATCATTTAAACATATTTTTAAACTATTGTTTAGGATTAATCATTAATATCAGGAAAAATAGAGAGCAAAACTTTGTAGCCACTGCCTCATCCATGTGAATAGGGGCATTTTGAGATGGATTCATAACCTATTCTTATTTTTTATTCAGAATTCAAGTGATAAAGCTGTGACTCATAGCCTGAAAAATAAAAACAGACATAGAATAATAAATCAGTTGAAAAAATACTTTTCTTAGCATATACTGCAATTTCAGCTGCCCCTGATTTTGGAGATCATTGATTTTGTCTCATGTTTTTGTCCTGTCCCTCATAACATTTTTTATTTTCTAAAACATCACTGAGGATTACTGAGAGTCAGTAATGTCAGACATTACATCCTCATATCTCTTCTTGTTAGAAAAAATGCATGTTTATACAAAATTCTGTTGTTGTATTAACACTTCCATTGAATTTGGGTGATATATACGCTGTCCATGATTTGGCTTCTTTGCCCCCCATTATTTCTGATAAAGAAGGTATGAGTTTTGTGTTATATTTGCATGAACATGTAAATAATTTTAGAATTTGTACTTAAAAATATAATGTCAAAAATTATTTAAAAATGGGAATTTTGTGTGGAGAGCAAGATGAATATTGTAGAAATGGCAGAAAATTAAGAATGCAATTTTCTAGTTGCCAGCTGATGTCTTTCAACAATATAGTTATTAGCACATCAGGTGTCGCATATTTTCAACTGGAAACAGACTGTCTTGCCTTGCTTGGATTACTTTCAAATACTTAGTAATTCTGTACAATATTTCAAATTATATATTTTATTATTTTTTGACTTAAGACAAGTTTAAGTTCGCTAATTCCACTACTATTGTCTGATCTGATTAATATACAGTGATTAACTACAGATATATGGACTGAAAATCTTCCACACAGAGAAGTTTCCTACACTGTTTTCTTCTGCATTAACGCCCACCTGATGATCATTTGTAGTATTAAGCAGAGATACCATTTACTTACCTCCTCTAACCGCCACTGTCCTGCAATTCTTACATAACTGCCAGGATGACCATTGATTCTAACAAAACAAAAGGTACATTCACAGCTTAAAAAATGTCTTATTACTGTTAAATTGTATTTGTTTACTTAATTAGCAGTGAGATAAACATGTATAGTAAATTTAGACAGATAAATCCTTTGAGGTGCAAAGCGAGAGACGAAAAAATATTCCAAAACCGAGTTTTATTAGCCAAAAAGTAAAAACACACAAACCAGACCAACGTAAAGTTCATAAACGCATTGACTATAAACCACAGCATTTTCGTCTTATTTCACAGACTTCATCAGATAAACACCAGTATAAATAAAGCTATATATATATATATATATATATATATATATAGTAAAGCCAGCCAGATAATTAAATGCTAATTACTCTGATTAATTGAAATTTTAAAGGAACTGCATAAAAATGCGAGTAAACATGGACTTATTCTCTTGTATATATCTCATACCATTTAAATAAAGTATAAAACAAAGTTATCTATAATATATTTCAATGTGTGAGTATTAAAAAAAACTTTTTTAAAAAACTTTTTTAAAACAACTCTTTAATAAAACTTCCTATTTCTGTTTGATTATGTATTTAATGCTCTGTTTTCTTCTATTGATTTTTTTTTCAATAATATTTTTTATTGTTTTTCTTTTTTTTATTCATTACAAAACATTTTCCCAAAAGATATACAATTGATGTTCTAACAGAAATTCGATCAATATTCTTACAACATATTTACATTATTTACATGAATGCTTCCATACTCTCTCTTAAAAGTAAAAAAAAAAAAAAAAAAAAAAAAAATATAGGTTATTTTCTCCAGGGTTAGCATCTTGGAAAAGTGTAGTTTCAGTTATTGTTATGTTTTGTATTGTGTATATTGAAGAGATAGTTCAGGTTCTATGTTTTATGCCAGTATAATATTGAAAATTTGTTCCCATGTTTTCAAGTTGTAGGGCTTTTTGTTTTGTTTATTTAATATGTATTTGTGGGCTAAGATGTGTTTTATCGCTAAGGTCCTAAAGTTTTCCCATGAGGTTTTAGATGGGGTCAGCCAGTTAGTAGCTATGTAAAGTTTCATTAGCATAAAAATATTTATTAGGATGATAATTTGGGTTTTAGATAGGTTATTTGGGGGGATATGTAATACCATAAATTCCCAAGTAAGCGTTGTTGTTTGATATCCCATCTTTTGGAGTTGTATTTTCAGTGAGTTCCAAAGTTTATATATACATTTACAGCTCCAGAACATATGCAAAAGGTCAGCAGTTTCATCTTTGCAATATGGGCACTTTGGAGAATTTGTAGAGTTAAATTTATGCAAGCTAAGGCGTGTGTAGTAGGCATCATTGTATATCATGAGTTGGGTAAATGATAGCTTTTGAAGGGAAATAGATTATATCGTTAAATTAATTGCATGTGCTATTTTGTTTTCTTCCACCAGTGGCGATTTTTCTTTCCAGTATTTAGCTAAGAGTAGCTGATTTTGATATTTGATGTCTTTTATCAATTTGTATGAGCATGTTATAAATTTGGTGTTTTGTAAAAGGGCTTGCCATAGTGATATACATTTTGTTAATTCCTCTTTAATGATGGTTAGATTTTTAAAGTAATTTGTAGATATTTCTTTAATCTGCCTCAAGATCAATATATATGATTTGGGAAGACCCAGTTGCTGTCTTAATTCATGAGCCGAACAATTTATGTATGGATATATATCTTGTCATGATAAGTTTATTATAAGTGGGAATCTTTTCAGGTCTATTAGTTGGTTATCAATTTTCAAGTTAGGATTTTTGTGGAAGGGTTGTAGAATCATCATGTATTGAAAGAGATTTACTGATCTAAAGAGATTTTGCATTAATGTTATATAATTTTTAATGGGTTCCATTATATTATATGTTTTAGTGTTGTCTCTGTTTAAAAAGGGCAATGATTTGGGATTAATATTCAGATTTTTAATATATTTAAAACATATCTTTAACCAGTGTGGGGACCAATTATTGCTTTGCGTATCGTAGGTTGCAATTCTTAAAGTTCTATTGGCATTTATGATTAAGTAATAAATCTCAAAATTAGGTAGATCTAGTCCACCTTTGCTTTTCGGGGTCATCAATTTATCATACGATATTCTACTTTTTTTTGGTTCCCAAATAAATTTAGCGAATTCAGTGTGTATTTGTTTAAAAAATTTCTTGGGTATTAGCAACTGTGCAGACCTGAAAATGTATAATAGTCTAGGCAAGACATTCATTTTAATAATCAAAACTTTTGCTAGTGGTGGTAATTTCAAATTTTTCCATCTTTTTAGATCGGCTAAAATGTACTCCCAATTTTGTTTAATATTATTGAGATAAAAATCTTTATTATCTGTAGAGAATGTAATTCCTAAGTATTTGACCTTTTCTTCAGTTTTTAATTGGCCTATCAATGGTAAAAGTGAGAAAGGTTTTGGAGTTCTTAAAGGAAATATGTTGGTTTTATTAAGGTTTATTTTATAGTTTGATATTAATGCAAAGTCTTCAATGGCAGATATTATTTTTTCGGTGTCTGAGATAGGTGTTGTACAATATATGTTGAGGTCATCTGCGAAAGCTAATAAGGCGATTTTGATACCATAAATTACTGGGGCATTATGATATATCTTTTGTTTGATATATAGGAATAGGGGTTCTAGATATATGTTAAATAATAGGGGAGATAGAGGGCATCCTTGTCGGGTACCATTTCTGATTTGAATTCTTTTGGAACATGTTTTATTTATATATAATGTTGTATAAGGGTTATTGTATAATGTTTGTAAAGTTAGAATACATTTTTGGGGTATATTAAAGTAGGGTAAGATCTGAAATAAAAATGTTATATTAATTCTATCAAAGGCCTTTTGTGCATCTATAATGAGTGCGTACATGTTTAGTTTCTTTTGGTTAGCAAATGAAATTAATGTATATAGTGTTAAAGTATTATCACTGGTTTGTCTAGATGCTAAAAAGCCAGACTGTTCATTGGATATAATTATGTTCGATATTTTCTTCAGTCTACTAGCCAGAATAGATGTCAGACTTTTAGTTTCAATATTTAGAAGGGATATAGGTCTGTAGTTGTCCGGGTTCTGAGGATCTGACTTTTCTTTGGGTATACAAATTGTTTTGGATGCATTAAAGTGTATATCATTAATTGTATTATTTATTATATAATTTAATATGTGCGATAGAATTTGAGCAATAATAAGGTAGAATGTTTTATAAAATTCTGCTGTAAGGCCATCTGGACCAGGAGCTTTATGTGGTTTTAGTTTTTTAATTGTAGTTATTTCTTCAATGGATATTGGTTTTATTAGGTCTTTTTGTAGTTCCTCATCAATTTTCGGAAAGTTAAGTTTTTGTAGGAAGTCACAATTATTTTCATTTGTGGATAAGTTTTTTTGTTATCCATAGAATTGTGAGTATATCATTTCAAATGTGTTAATAATATCCTCAGTTCTTGTAAAGGTTTTGTTTTTATAGTATATTTCATGAATTTGGGAGGGTGTTTTAGACTGGTTAATAATTCTTGCTAGTGCTCGTGACGGAGTTTGTATATGGTTCACATATTTTGCAAGTATTTTAGTTTCTTGAAATGATAATCTATTATTTTGGATTAAGAAAAGTTCTTTCGGACATTTCAACAGTTTTGATTCAGTTTGTGTGTTATGATTTTTCATTAAATCCTGGTCTAATGATTTGATTTTACTCTCTAGTAGCTGTTCTTCTCTGAGTTGGATTTTTTTATAGTAAGAAGCTTTTTGGATGAAGATACCTCTTATCTGGGCCTTAGTTGCTGTCCATTCAATATCCGGTGGGTGTTGCTGTTTTACTATCTTGACTAATGAGGTTTTAAGTATGTCCTGTATTTCCTGAACTATTTCCTTTTTATTTAAGAGGTTGGGGTTTAAGGACCAGTTATATCCCCTATATGGTGTGTTGGTTCTAGAATCCTTGAAAATGTTTAATGTAATTTTAGAATGGTCTGATAGGTAGCGGGCATGGATATCTACTGTGGGATCAAGATTGATTAGTGCTTCCGAAATTAGAAAGAAGTCTATTCTTGACCACATTTTATGACAGTTGGAGTAAAACGTAAAGTCATTTGAGGTATGAGTTTTGTTACCATATTTAAAGGGATCATATAACCTAAAGTCATATTTAAGTTCGCTTAATGTTAACACTGCTTGGTTATTACATGATCTTTGTGTGCTCGATTTATCCTGTTTAGGGTTTTGATAAGCATTCCAGTCCCCCCTATGATTATGTAATGATTATTGTATTTATTTAAGATAGGATATAGTGAAGCGAAGAAGGAATGTTGATTGTAACAAGGTGCATATATATTGAGAAGTAGAATGGGCTTATCATAAAGGGTAGTTGATAAGATCACATAGCACCATCTACCTTCTTTATCTGATTTGGATTCTATAATTTTGTCTTGATATTGGTCTTTAATGATAATCGCAACTCCAGCACTATTGGTCTTGCCTTCAGAGGCTATTATTTCTCTTATCCATTTTTTTCTTTTTTATTTCTGACCATTGCTCAATGGTTAAATGAGTTTCTTGGAGTAGTATAAAACACGCCTTAGCCTGCAGAAATAGATGAAGAAAGTTTCCTTTTTTTCATGCTCTGAAGCCCTTTAATATTCCATGAATCTATTTCCCACATTCATATAGCTTTATTTTGTATAGGTAATCTTGAAATATGAGTAGATATTTTGGATTATGTCGATTTCTTATCAAAGGTATGTTATGAAAGCATTCTTTAATTCCCGTCCCTTCCCAGTGCCTACCCACTAATACCCTGGACCAGGAAATTAACAGGACCTGACAATAACTTGTATTTGTATTTTTCTGTATCAATGGTAAATATATGCCTTGTATATTAGCATATGAGAGGTAAAAGAAACATGATGGTCCTGAATAACCTAAAATTATTTGTACAAAGCCTATCCCACTCATTCACTAGCAAACACTGCTTTGAGACCTACACCTCTTCTTGTTAGATTTATTTATATGATGTCAAAGTTTTGAGCAATCCTAAGCATCAGTTCTGATTGCAACTAAAGACAGTAGACATTCATTTACACAACTTAACATAAATGCTATTTAAGAGAATGATACCTATATCTTATTTTCTCAATTTCGTTTAATAACTATGTACATAAAATATGTAACTTCCTTATCTAGCCTTAGTTTGTGCATGGTCCCTCCACTTCCTCTAGGCCTAATTTTTCCTTTGTGATTGTAACTTAAGTCACTTGTAGGTATTGGTCAAATTATTAGCTTCAAGTGAACCCCAACTTCTAGAACTACCCTTTTTACCATTTTTGCCCTGTGATTTTAAGTTCTTAGGTAGGTAGCGTTATATTAAAGAGGATTTGAGGCAATTTCTCTCTATCCAAGTAAATGTCATACAACATATATTAGATTTGGTAAAAGCTTCCTGAATCCTGGAGAAAACAATGTAAATATTTAGCAGTTCCGGCTTATGTAAGTAAATAAACATAAACACCAATATTTAGGTATTCAGATGGTTACCAAATCTAGAAGCTACACGACTACTAGTTAGTAGTCCATTATCTGATACAATAAACTATATTAACATCTTTTCCATCGTTGGGCCATGTTGAATGAGTTAACAAAGGTGTAACCTATGCATGCTTCTTTACCAACTCAGGCTAATGCAACATTAAAGTTGTGAAGATATGTGATATATATTTAGGTTTATGAATCCTCAGAGTTGAAGCTTTACAATAATGCTAATTGTATGCTTATGTCAATTGGATTTGTAATAGTAAGGAAGGTAAATGCTCACTGGTTGTCTAATATTTTTTGATGTATACATAATAGATGGAGTTAAAAATAATTAGCTCTTATGATTATGTATTCCAGGTTTGTATAGTTGCTTAACTGTAGTTTGTTGCATTAATATATAGTGTTTTGATATCTGACTGCATGCCAAATGTTTCATTTTCACAAATCTTCTGTATAAATTGTATGTATGTATAATATTTGTAGATGTTTAAACTTATTAAAGTTTAACTACAGTTTATGGGGCAATGAGGTTGCCATTTCACATTATATTACATGTGTTTGGTGTTTTTGTAACTATACATTACTTATTTTACTTTTCTTCTTTTTTTTTTTTTTTTTTTTTTTTTTTACAGTTCCATTTAGGCTTCCCTTCGAGCTTCCATCCAGCTAAGTCGATTGCTTAGCTTCGCGAAGGGGGACTTATATTGCGATCGGACTTCCGGATGAGCCATATCTTCAAAGCTGCTTCTAAGGCTTCAAACGCACTTTTGGTTCCTCTCATGGGAAAGCCAGCATTGCGCGAAGGATGTACACTTCCTCTTTAAGTTTTCGCGCTTTGTAGAGTCAGGAAAAGGGTCGCGCCATACCCACAATACGGCCTAGTGCAGGGTAGATACCAGATATAAGGAAAAATAGGTCCTCGGCTGTTGGCGGAGGATGAATCTGACCTCGGAGTTCAGTTGACCACAACGGGACTTAAATCTAGTTCTCTGAAGCTGGAATGGATTTAAACAATGACATGAAGGTAAGCTTTGCTTCTTTCTTGTTAGAAACTGAATATTTCACCCCATCGACCAAAAATATTAAGGTATTTGGGTACTTCATTTGGAATTTTTGTTGTTTTTCAATCAGGAATCTGCAATAAGGTGATAGAAGCTGTCTGGCTTGCCTAATTTGTAGAGGCAGGTCTTGGGCCAGGGATATTCTGTTGTTGTTCCATATTAATGATCCCCCATTTTTCTTTACAGTTAATAACATTTTATTCACATCTTGAAGGTTGAGGAGTTTGGCGTAGACAGGTCTTGGACTATTTGATGCTTGAGATTCTCTTAGAGCTCTATGAGATCTTTCTATTGTTATTTGATGTGCAGCTTTTGGGTCTTTGAGTAGAGTTGTAAGTATTTGTATGATAGATGGGATCAGATCATAGTGTTGTATATTTTCCGGCATGCCTATGATGATTATATTATTTCTTCTAGACCTTGCCTCAAGATCAATGATTTTAGCTTGCATATTTTGAATGTCTGTTTCATGTGAGTCAGATTTTTTGGTAAGCAGGGCTATTCTGTCTTCATTCTCTATGATTTTAGCTTCAGATTTGTCCATTCTTTCCATAATTTGATTGAAGGAAGTTACAAAGGATTGCACTTGAGTAGATAATTCTTTTATAGCTTCTTGGATAGGTAGTAAGGCTGCTTTAATATCTTCCAGGTTTGCCATTTGATCTGTTTTATTTTTATTTCCAGGTTTTCCGGACTCTTGTTGTTTTGTTATTTTCTGCCTTTTGGAGTTTAAATCTTTCTCAGGTGACATAAGTTCTGAAAGTTTAGTTTTTGTTGTTGTAGTCTCCATCGCTTTATCATCTTTTGACATTTTGTAAAGGCACAGGTAAAAGTAAAAAATTCCTGGTATATATTCAGATGGATATGAGGGAGGTTTTCTGAGCACACGGCTTCTTTCTTTGAGACTTACTACAGGTCCAGGTAATCTGTTGTAATCTTGATAGGTTTGCTAGTAATTTAGGTTCAGGTACCTTTTCTGTTTCTGGATAATAAGTAGAGTTGTTGGATCAGCAGATTGTTATTAAATAAGTCCTGGTATATCTTCTAGGTTGAGTTTTTCTCTGGGTATTTGAGGAGCTGCAGGTTAACAGTGCTTACAGAACGGCGGCCATCTTTGTCTCGTTTTCTTCTATTGTAAATCTAAAGACACACCAGACTTTGTAAATGAATGCCATCTAGTGGCCACTTTAAAATGTTATTTTCAAACCTTAAAGCTTAGCTGCCCTTAATTTTAGTAAAGGTTTTATAGTAATGAATTCATTTAAACCTGGGGTCTGGTCCACTTGGAGAGTTATTTGCCACCATAATTCTCTGAATTCAATCATATCTTCCCAAGGACCACCCCTAACATTAACTTTAACCCATAGCCTAGGGCGCCAGTCTAGCAGGGGCACTTTTCCAGTATTTATTTGGTGTAGGTAGACCAGGATGGGGGCACCAGGTAGTGTGGTGGGGGGTGCCATGGAGCCCTTTTGCCTAGGGCACCAGTTGATCTAGGGCCGCTCCTGCTTTAACCTGTTCTAAAACCATAAATCCATATGTAGCATCTTTACATTCTACACTGTGTTTAAATAGGGTATTGGTTTCTTCCCTTACTGATATTTCATATGTGTTCATATATCCTCTTTTTAAGCTTGCTCTCTGATTTACCCACATAAAAGGAACCACATGTTTAACAAAGAGCTAGACATATTATCCCTTTAGTATCACAATTATAAAATTCTGCACTACAAATCCACCTATTCCTACTTTCTAAATAATACTTCTCTACATTAAGAATATAGGAACATTGGTTACATCGGCCACACTTATAGGTACCCTGCCTACCTTTATTAGTCAACACAGCATATTTATTCTCTAAAATGCCCTTAATACTACTAGAATTTTTGTAAATAATTTTGTGTGAAATATTGGCTAGATTTTCTATGTCAGAAATAGACACAAATCTTTGCCATTCTTTCATAAATATTTTTTTAACATAATTATTTACTCCATTGTATTCTAGTATTAAGGCTTGTTCAAATTTTCCCCTTTGTTTGAGCCATATTCCCGTAAATTGAAACTAACGATTGGCTGGGGGGGGTCAGTAGGTCGATCAATTCAGTCAATTGACCAATAAGCTTGTGGGAATGACCTGTTTCATCCGGCCCCTTGACTTTGGTTGCTGGTAACGAATCCATCTCTCCTCCACCACACAGTCACAAGAACACAACAAAAGGTGGCAAGTGCAGAAAGTGAATTTTTTAAGGAATGTGAGCTACTTCAAAGGATGTTTTTGGAGAGAGGGTATCCTTTGAATTTTATCACTATGTTTAGAGATGAAGTGGGTAAAGGAAGGTTAACTAAGTTTAAACCTATTTTGAACAATGGTGTTAACTTGGACGAAGGTATTGGAGAAAAACAAAGGGGAAAATATGAACAAGCCTTAATACTAGAATACAATGGAGTAAATAATTATGTTAAAAAGATATTTATGAAAGAATGGCAAAGATTTGTGTCTATTTCTGACATAGAAAATCTAGCCAATATTTCACACAAAATTATTTACAAAAATTCTAGTAGTATTAAGGGCATTTTAGAGAATAAATATGGTGTGGTGACTAATAAAGGTAGGCAGGGTACCTATAAGTGTGGCCGAAGTAACCAATGTTCCTATATTCTTAATGTAGAGAAGTATTATTTAGAAAGTAGGAACAGGTGGATTTGTAGTGCAGAATTTTATAATTGTGATACTAAAGGGATAATATATCTAGCTCTTTGTAAAACGTGGTTCCTTTTATGTGGGTAAATCAGAGAGGAAGCTTAAAAAGAGGATATATGAACACACATATGAAATATCTGTAAGGAAAGAAACCAATGCCCTATTTAAACACAGTGTAGAATGTAATTATGCTACATATGGATTTATGGTTTTAGAACAGGTTATAGTTAATGTTAGGGGTGGTCCTTGGGAAGATATGATTGAATTCAGAGAATTATGGTGGCAAATAACTCTCCAAGCGGACCAGCCCCCAGGTTTAAATGAATTCATTACTATAAAACCTTTACTAAAATTAAGGGCAGCTAAGCTTTAAGGTTTGAAAATAACATTTTAAAGTGGCCACTAAATGGCATTCATTTACAAAGTCTGGTGTGAATTTAGATTTACAATAGAAGAAAACAGAGCATTAAATACATAAACAGAAATAGGAAGTTTTATTAAAGAGTTTTTTTAAAAAAGTTTTTTAATATTCACACATTGAAATATATTATAGATAACTTTGTTTTATACTTTATTTAAATGGTATGAGATATATACAAGAGAATAAGTCCATGTTTACTCGCATTTTTATGCAATTGTTCCTTTAAAATTTCAATTAATCAGAGTAATTAGCATTTAATTATCTGGCTGGCTTTACTATATATATGGCTTTATTTATACTGGTGTTTATCTGATGAAGTCTGTGAAATAAGACGAAAACACTGTGGTTTATAGTCAATGCGTTTATGAACTTTACGTTGGTCTGGTTTGTGTGTTTTTACTTTTTGGCTAATAAAACTCGGTTGTGGAATATTTTTTCGTCTCTCGCTTTGCACCTCAAAGGATTTATTGGTTATTTGTTGGTGCATTTTTCCAAATTTAGACAGATACTATTAGTAAAATGATATCAACTAGTTTACCACTCATATAACTCATTAGAAACAATGGTTAATCAACTTCTAGTATAAACATAAATCAACTGAATTTCCTACATCAAAATGCAATAATTGTTCATCCTTATGCCTTTATACATTTATACTGAAACTGGTTTTGAAAACTAAAGGCAGGTATTTACGGAGCATAGTACTACCAAAGTTATGTGGACAAAGTCAGAGTGCCCAGTAGCACAGCAGTGATACACAATGGCTCAGAGTCAAAAGAGAGATGCATGGAGCAAACATTATTTAGAAGCTTTATATCATGCCTCAGACTCTAACACTGCATAATTAAGGGTAACAGTGTTACTGTTCCCACCAGCTGATGCAAAGCAGTTATGCACAGACATCTACAACTACACACACACACACACACACACACACACACACACACACACACACACACACACACACACAGTGAGCAGCATTCATGCCCCTACATATACACACACATACACCCTATCCAGTAAGTAGCACTCATGTAACTACACACACACACACATCCAGACAGTGGAATTCATGCTGCTACATACATGCACATGGACACACCCGTCCAGAGAGCAGCACTTATGCCCCTAAATACATACAGACACACACTAATCCAGAGAGCAGCATTTATGTCCCTACCTACACACACACACACACACACACAGTGGAGTTCATGCTACTACATACATGCACACACCCATCCCCGAGAGCAGCACTTATGCTCCTAAATACATACATGCAGACAGAGACACACACTAATCCAGAATACAGCATTCATGCCCCTACACACACACACACACACACACACACACACACACACACACACACACACACACACACACACACAACTTTGCAACAGTTTCCTTTCCTGTGGTTAGCAGCCCCGCACCTGCCACAGTACTGAATGAGTGTTCACCATCAAAAGATGGTGGACTTTTTTTTTTTTTTACTTAAGTCCCAAAAACAGCGTGCTAGGGTTACTCTTTTAATGTCTCTACCATGCTATTCCAATCCTGGTGAAAATGTCTGGGGATATACAGATGACTACTTAACTTTAGCCATGCTTCTAGACTATCATATTTCCATGCGATCTTCACCAGACAGACTGGTGTAGTTCGACTTACCAGAATCCTTTTACCACTGTAGAGTTACAGGCATCTGTAAGTCATTCAGGCATAATGCTCTCAGCAATCTTGCTACAAAAACAGGATGGCACAGCTCATTACACATTTCTGAATCCCAGCCAAGTTATCTGTTGCTTCTGTCTCTTTTAAACTTTCCAGCTGTCTTCTTTTCACATCATAATTATGTCCACATAATGGATTATGATATAATAGACACATCTCTTGTGTCAGGTAGGAAAATGTAACTACAGCACATGAACCTGAGTGTATGTTTTTCTTCAAGCTGTTCTTAAGATTCTTTTGTGAAATTCAGATAATTAAAAAATGAATTTGGCCACTACAAAAACATTACTATCTAAAGGCAGATAATGAACACTTGTTTTACCCTTCTACTACTTCCACTACATTCATGAAAGTCTACCAGTCATAGATAGCCAAGATAATTCCATGTTTTTTGTTGCTCAGTACTTATGGCACATGCCTGTACCATTCATTCATGAATACAGGATCGCTTCAGAGAAAAAAAATCTGAGAGACTCTTCCAGTTATCCAACACACTTTCTATGGTGAATATTCCTTCCCTAGTGCATCTCTGAGCTGATCCTATTTCCATTATTTTGCTTGAACTATATAATCTTAGACTGATGATCTCCTTTAGGTATTTTAAATTCTTTCACACTAATATTTTGTTACTATAGAAATACTCAGATTTTATAATATTTTTGGATACCTTCTATTGTTCAGCAGCTTTAGAGGTTTAAACTGTTGTTCTCTGGAAACATTAC
>NC_056743.1:210959675-211077175 GCF_019279795.1 Protopterus annectens | reverse complement strand
TCCTTGTTTGTTGCTTTGTCCCCTCATGAGCTTGTTGAGGTTCCCGTGGTTGTGGATGGAGGCTCAGTTTTGGTTTTGGGTCTCCTGGTACTTTGGATATGTCATCTCCCCCCTTTGCATTTTCCATGTTGTGTTAAAGTAACTACATGGCAGTTTAACAAAAATGTCTTCTCGTTCAATACAGCAGATTTGTATGTTACAGCTAGAGGGTCATGTACAGTCTGATACTGTTATACTACTTTGAAATATTATGTGATAAACATTGCCCTTTGCCAAATAAGGCTGGGTTTTTAAATGTGAGAAAGGTAATGTACCTGGATTACAACTGTGCAGACACTGTGTGAGGGGTGGAAGTGTACACACTGCAGTTGTCGGCTATAGAGACTGGGGGGGACTCGAGAGGAGGTCTGCTGCTGGGCTTTGGTGTGAACGGTCTGCCCGCAAAGATGAACTGCATTGGATGGGAACTGCATTGGATGGGGTGCTATGGTGCTGACCTCGGGGGGGGGTAGATGAGAAGTTTGGTAGCCTTGGTACAGGAGTTTTGCAGGTTTCTGGCTTGGCATAGCTCGCTGTGTGTGCTGCACGTGCAATGTGACTGCCCTGACTTTCCCTTTGGCAGCTCACTTACGGACAGGTCACAGAGACCAAAAAAAAAAAAAAAAAAAAAGGGAAAAGAAAATGTTTTTTTGATGAAGCCTTTAGGACATCATTCATGCAGTTTAGCAGGATTTCCAGATTTCTGGCTCATACTGTGTGGTCTGTTCCTCATAAATTCTGTGGTTTTCTGGCTGATCATGGGAATGATTTGGCCTTGTAGTTTTGGTCTGTTCCTGGTGCAATTTGTGGTTTCTGGCAAACTGTTGAAGAGGGAGGGCACAGAATAAAGCCGTGATTTTCAGGCTTTGTTTCATTAAAAACACAGGTGTAAATCAATGGGCAGTTCTAGTGGCTTTGAACTGTTGTCAAGTTTGGTTTTGGTTGTCACTGTTGGCCGAGTGCTTTCTGACTGAAGGCTTTGCTTTGGAGTGTCGGAGGTGTTGTTTTCGTCCTTAAGTGTTGATGTTGGGGGAATTTTGAAGGCATGTTTGTTTACTTATTAATAATGCTTTGGCTTTTACATATACAGAGAATTTTCAGTGTTGGGGTGGGGATAGAGCATGTCTCTTTGTGGTTGTGGGCCGGAGCTATGGTTGCTTGAAGAGACTGAGTTGCCATTTCGCGGGTTGCGAGTTTCCCATGAAGAAGGGTTGCCCCCCCCCCTTCAGTGCTACTAGCACAGCAAGTGGCATATTTGCCAGTCGATACTACAGTGCATCAGCAGAGGTGCCAGCATCTACTGCAGATCATCAGATTACAAAGGCAGACCCTCTTTTTTCTTTAACTTTGGTTTTGCAAAAAAAAACCTAGAAACACTACTAACAATGCAATCCCCACTAGTAATGGGAAGGGCAGGCTCTACTCTCCATGTACGTCAGGATGGATTTAACCATGATGGGGGCAGTCCTTTGTTGACCTGCATTTGTGCTCAAGTTTTGAGCAACTCGACATATTTCCTAAGGTATTATCTGGCTTTTAGATTTGGCCTCAATGGCTTACAAACCTTGTATGCTAACATCTGGTTAGAAATATCTGGATGGGTCTTGTGTCTAAAATAAAGTGAGTATATATGTTCATAGAATTGCAGTATACAGTATAATACATCTCAAACATTAAAAAAAAAAAGAGAAAACATTGCATGGAGCTTCTTTATGATATCACTAGTTAGAATGGCTGCAAAAGCTTCAGGAGCGCACTGGTCAGGAGGAATTTAGTTTACGTCAGTTGCTTTTTTTTCCCCAAGTTGGCAATCTGTTGGGTTGTGTTTTATCTGGATTCTGTGTTGGTTAGTGTGCCTCATTTCGAGATGGAAGGTTAAGAGCTAGGCTACTGGTTTTACAATATAAGCTAGCTTGGCTTATACAGTGTGCTAATTGATGTGGTCTGGAATCTCAAGGTTATCCGGGTTGTGGATACTGATAGGTCCCTTCATGTGGTCTAGTTTCAACATACTCGACTGGCAGTTAAATTTATATAGGGTATTTGATAGGGTCATTGGAAGCATAGCCTCAATTATGGTTGCCTTAGCATAGATGGGTGGGACAGTGGTACATTCCTTCCCGGGTTGGCAGGAAAGTTGTCTTTGAAGATGTTTTGGCATTTGAGTAATGTATTTTAAATGATTTACATGTTTTTTTCTTTCTTGCAGATGGGAGTTTTGGAACACTGCTGTAAGATGGAATAGGTGGGTATAAGATGGAGCATTCTCTTTACATATTAGAGGGTTTACTTTGTCCTTTTCTTTGTAGATGGTGGTGTGCCGAGTACCAGTTGTGGTGATACGCTGTGAATTTGCAGATGATGGAAGCAGTGGCAAGCAAGGAGGTTACACATGGGGAGCCCAAGGGGGCAGCACCTAATGATGGAAATTGCAGAGATGTGGAATTGGATGGGTTAAGGTCGGCAACCTGAAGGAAGAGGATTCGGAGTGATGGAGCCTATTAATGGATATCCCTGTCATTTGGGTGGTGCACAAGAAGGTCACAGATGGGTGACCAGTGGTCAGTGCCCTGATGAAATGGCTTTGCAAGGTAATGGACTTCTTGCATGGATTTTGATTGTTGGAAATGCTACACAATGGGGTTGTACAGGGAAGTATGTTTGGGGCAATGTGACGCAGGGTTTTGTTTACAGGAGGTTTCGGGAGTACAGGCAAGGCAGAATCACAACAGTCATAGGAGCATAGGAAGTTATGGGGTTAATGGTGTAGGGACTGGTAGGTAGCCAAGATCAATTTTTATTTCCACATGTTGCTTCGATTGTCTTTCTTGGGACAGGGGTAGAACCCTAGGGTGAGTTTAGTCACCCATCCAGTTGTTGGTAGTGGGATACGGTGGTATTTGTTGTTATTGTATATACACGGCAGTGTTTTGTTTCAAACATGGGTTTTTGGGGAGTTAGGCATTTCTGAAGTTGCATGGCAGCTAGTTTAAGGAGGTTACTTTGGTAGGGGTTAATAAGTTGGTGTGTTTCACCATGGAGGTTACCTTTGGGTTATTTCACCAGGATATGCTTTGGGGTAGATGGATAGTTTTGGTCATAGAGTTTGGCATTTTGTTGACAGATTCGGTAGTTTAACTTTCCCTGCCCTATTTATTAGTTAACAGCTTGGTTGAGAAACCTCATGAGATGGTTAAAAGGATACCAGAATAGGCCTTTTGATGCAATGAACTTGGTAATTTTGTATGTGTACCAGTCTTATCACGAATATGGGTTGTAATAAAAAAAAAAAATTGCTAAGATATCTTAAGTCAGGGGGTTTGGCATTCAGTAATGCATGCATTTCATGCAGTTGATGAGCACTTAGTGGTGCATAATGTCATTAAGAAATGGACTTTGCAGGTTGGTAATTTGATGAATGGTTTATGAAGTGAGATGGGACCTTGCTTCATAAGTAAAGTAAGCGAGCAAAGGTATGGACGCTGCTTACTGGGCAGGATGAGCAGGTATGCTGCCCTGATTAACATTACAAGGAGGTTTATAAGTAAAGTAAGCGAGCAAAGGTATGGACGCTGCTTACTGGGAAGGATGAGCAGGTACGCTGTCCTGATTAACATTACAAGGAGGTTTATAAGTAAAGTAAGTGAGCAAAGGGATGGACGCTGCTTACTGGGCAGGATGATCAGGTACGCTGTCCTGATTAACATTACAAGGATGTTTACGCTGTGTTTAGAATCGACTACACTATGTCCAGTTGTAAATAAAATTGGTAATCAAAGTTATGAGCAGGTACGCTGTCCTGATTAACATTACAAGGAGGTTTATAAGTAAAGTAAGCGAGCAAAGGGATGGACGCTGCTTACTGGGCAGGATGATCAGGTACGCTGTCCTGATTAACATTACAAGGATGTTTACGCTGTGTTTAGAATCGACTACACTATGTCCAGTTGTAAATAAAATTGGTAATCAAAGTTATGGAAGTTTAATAAAGGTCATCAAATGTCATTCGGTGTGATGTATTTATTGAAGGGGACCGGGACAAATGAATTTTAACAACCAAATTCATTATTCTTTTATCTGTTATTCCCATAGACATGGAACACAATCCAGAACTGACAGAGTTTATGTCTCTAATGACCTGACTTGATACACTAGGCAAAGTCAAAACCGTAACCTGTCTGCTTTCTGATCACAATGCAATTACCTTTCAGCTGTTTTTGAAATCTAATAATAATGTTAAAATCAAAATGTTACCACCATATATAACTTGTTTAAAATAATTTAAGGACTTTTTTATTAAAGAAATCCTTTCCTTTATAGAAATTAATAATATAGAAGATACTTCAGAAATTTATTATGGGATGCACTAAAAACATATCTTTTTGGTAGTCACTAATTGGTTGTCAAGTAAAAAAACGGGACAAAATTACATGGAATGCAAGAAAAACTTGATAAGTAAAATTAGAAACTAAGACAAATAAAAAGAATAACACAGAATAGATTAATAAGCTGAACAACAAATATTTGAAAATCTTAAACCATAAAACTAAAATCAGCCTTAAGAAGTTTAAGATGATTAACTTCTCTATTAACCCAAAATCTATGTGCAATTTAGCCACAAAAACAAAATTACTCAGTAAATCCAATCACATAAAAGAAGTCTACTTCCATAGGAAGAAAAGAAAAGTAACAGAGACAGAAGATACTCTAAAGGAATTCAGAGATTATTATAATAAAATCAATCAAAATAATATATTAATAGATCCAGAAACAATAATCAAAATATTTATTACAAATATAAAAACTAAATTGATGATCAAATGAAATTAACTGACAAACTGATCTCTATGTCTGAATTTCAAACTCAGATTTCTAAACTGAAACCTAATAAAGCACCAGGTAATGATGGGATTATATCTGATCTTTATAAGGCGTTACCCAAAGAAACCTTAGACATATTACACACGTTTTTTTCTACAGTCAAGGACCTAACTAAAGTTCCTCCTTTATCTATTTAGGTATTTATACCTTTATCTCTCCAATTTTAAAACTGACAAAGATCCTACTGAATGCTCTTCATACAGACCAATTTCCCTTTTAAATGAACTGAATACTGAAGGGGACCATAAGAGATCTGGGCACCCAGGTTGACAGCCACCTCACCTTCCACCACCACATTGCCACATGGTCAGAAAGTCTGGCATATCTTACAACCAAAGGTTTCGCATCCAGGAAGAAAGAGGTCATCATCCTTCTCTACTCATCCCTCATTAGACCAATCATTGAATATAATGCCCCATTTGGCATGTACCTGACCAGACACCTACAACAGCTGCAGAGGCCACAAAAGTACCTCACAAAAAGGATCCTAGGCCTTAAACACATGTCCTACATGGATAGACTCAAGAAGCTTCAGCTGTTCTCAGTCTCTTATCATCTACTTAGAGGTGATCTCTGCTTGACTAACAAAGCCATTTCTGACCCAGCCCTACTTGGAATGATACACCTAAAGAAATCCCAATACTCCCATGCCGCACACTCCAGAGATCACAACCTCATTACCACAATTAACAGGACATGCTGGAGGGACAGGTTCATCTCCCAAAGACTGCCCATACTCTGGAATAAGCTTCCCATTCATGTCAGGCAGAGCACCTTGCTGGCCCTCTTCAAGAAAAATCTTGATGAGTGGATGGGTAAAAAGTTCACCCCGGGGATCACTCCAGTTGCCCTGCTGGATAGAGGCTCTGTGAACTAACATTGGGTGGCACGTTGCCTGAGCAATTTTTTTTTGGGCTAGGTTTGTAAAGCCTCCAGGGCCATTAGCCTAGTATACACCTATTAACCTATGATCCTGTTATAAATTGCTCATGGTAATTCATTCTAATGGATTAAAACATATTCTACCCTCCATGACTGATGGAAGATCAAACTGGGTTTATCTTTAAATATTATCATAAGCATTTCTGTTTAAGAGTAATCACAATAATTGACTATACAAAAAAAACAAAAAAACCCCAAAAGAAAACATTAATGAGTCTTGAATCAGTACACTGGAAATATCTCTTGTTGGTTGTAGAAGAATATAATTTCTCAAGTAACTTCACACATCTTATTAATCTTCTTTATAATGATTATTTTGGACATGTTAAAATAGGTACTTTTACTTCTGATTCTATACAAAATTTGAAAGGAACCAAACAAGGATGTCCTCTTAAACCTCTGCTTTTTACCCTAATTATGGAACCATATGCTAATTTTCTCAGATCAAATATAGATATAAAAGGTATAAACATAAATGAAAATTTAAACTCTAAAATTCAGCTGCTTGCTGATGACATCCTACTGACAATAAATGACAATAAGAATTCTTTATGTGCAATTTTCTTTGCAATGGATGTATTTTAGAGAAAATCTGGTTTAACATTTAATGATGACAAAACAAAAATCCTACCCTACCTATGAATACAAATAAGAATAGAATCAAAATTAAATTAATTAAATATATTGTCAAACAGAAGAAAATTATTTAGGAATAATTATAACAGATAACATTAAAGATATAATAAATTATAATTATATTAATAGTATAAACAATATAAAGACTAATAGACAAATGGGATAAAATTTTCTTCACAATGGAAGAGAGGCCATATATAATCAAAATAATTATCTTACCAAAATTCTTACATAAATGAGAAAGCAAGGGCTGAGCAGGAGGGCATTATCGTGTGTGTGTGTCTGTGACACCAGAGCTTGCTAAATATATTTAAATATTTGTTTATAAAATACATTGCATTATTGGATTATATATAACAAAATGTGTATAACTTGCTTTGCATTATTTGAGAAAACATAATTTATAAATTGTATACACTTTCTATAATTAATTTGCCTTTGTTGATCAATAAAGTCTGACTAGGTGGATGCTCAGGAAGAATAGCAACAGCAGATGTATTTAAGATGCTTATGACAAAACAAATTTTTACAGACAAATTACAAAGATAGTTATTAAGACCTCTATATACAAACAGGTATTTTTTCTGTAAAGTGACACTACAGAAAGACAAAACAGAAATTTCTTCTATGTTGACATTATACATCATATTAAATTCCAAGTACAACTAATTTAGTATGCAAGCAGTTTGTGTACAATATATGTGACAAGTAGTTATTAGATAGAACTTATAAGATATGGGTAGGGATTGTCACATTATAGATGTTAAGAATAAATAAAATTAATATAAGTAGTGTGAAACATAAGTTGGCAGGTAGATGACAGTTAAATCTAGAAGAGGGAGAGAGACATTGTACAATCTACAATTTAAGGGCAGTGAGGGTAAAAATGGTGACATATAACCTGATTATCAGAGAGTGGTGGAAAGTATATGGAGATTGATCAAGTGGGAGGTCAGAAAAATTAAAACGCAAGGTAGGGATTAATACAGGAAGGTAAATGAGGAGAAGTAGTAGAAATGTTTGTTGTGTGGAAGGGAAAGAGGTTTTAAAGGAATGGGGGTATGTGATGCCAAAGGGAAATGGAGTTACCTAGGTGGGGTGCATGTGCACAACCATGCGTGGATTAGCTGTTGTTTTAATAAGGGATCAAAGGTAGAACATTTCACTGTCTGTTCTTTTTATGATGGAATGGTGTTCCAGAGTTTAGTTACATAACTGGAGTACAGTGAGTCATCTCTTAATTATTAGACTTTGTTGTGACAATTATGGGTTTATTGGCCGAGTGTACTTCTGTACCTGGAGAGTAGTGCAGCAGGGTAACTTTTAGTGATGGACATTTTCCTGGTGCATGCGTAAGACTGTGTGCAGTAAAAAATTATGAGTATGTTAAACAGTTAGCTGAAGCAAGTTTAGTTGTTTCAGGATTCTGCAGTGTTCAGCCCTACATATAGGCTTCATAACAAATTTGTCATTTTGTTGTAATAGAGAGTTTAGCTTTAGGTGGAGTATTTAAGTTTGTATACAGTAGGGATGGAAAAAGGTAGATGGATGTTAACATTTGTTTTGCATTGCCTGTCAGGTGATGTTTGGTTCTATACAGGGAGCAAAGTTTCTGATATGTTTTTTTAATGTCCTGCAATATGTGTTTATCACATTTTAGTGTATTTGTCAATTAGGACACCCAAAAATTTTGTTTGGGTTACTGTTTCAGTTTTTGTGTAGTTGAATGTTGTCATTTTGCAAAATTGTGTTTCATTTTGGTAATGTGTAGGAGGGAACAGCATGTTATTTTATAAGGATGTAAAAGTAGACTTGCATCTTTTAGCCAGGTTTGATAGCAATGAACAAATTATGGGTGATGCCCAGAAGTGTTGGCAAGGATGGGGCTGCATCATCCCTTACCATTGTACAAATAATAAGTCATGAAAACACATACATAGGGCGACAACCAATTTTTATAAGACAGAGCTGTCATTGCAAGCTTTTTTTTTTTAATTTTCAATATTCTTTCAGTAATGTACTAAATAAATCTAAATCTTTATTACATTAATAACAAACTATACATATAGAAAATAAGACGTGGAAAACCATGTTCTCAGCTTAATTCTACAATGATGAAAAATGATCAACTCCTTCAAAAATATTCATTAAAATCCTCCTTCAATAACATATCTAACTGCATAATCCAACTTTGTTCCTTGGTTTATAACATTTTTTCCAACGTATTAATTTTGGGTTTATATTATATCATCGACCACTTAGCTTGTCAAATGTCGAAACGTCGACAGCTAAGGGTCAAAAACTTACAATCTCGAATGGCCAGTTAAGCGAATTCATTCATCGGGAAAGAATTCGCTTGACCATGCCAAACTAACAAACTTCCAAGCTGTAACAAAGTGGAAGCCTTCGACCCCCACACCCCCCTAACTAAATATACCAATTCTGAGATCGCTCTACATTGGCGAAAGGGCAAATTTCCAATAATGGCCAAGCAAATTTGTTCCCAATGAAAGAATTCACTTAAGTGGCCATTCGAGATTGTACATTTTCGACCCTTAGGTGTCGATGTTTAGGCGTTAAACAAGATAAGCAGTTGATGATATAATATAGACCCTTAATTTTGCATGTCCATGGTCCTCTTTATCTATACCCTTAAAGGAAAAAATAGCCCCTTTATCTTCTAAAATGTGTCTAAATATGGCATCTGTCTCCTTTTGATAACAAATTTCACTAAATTACCACAGCATTCTTGGCTTAGATATTTATGATGTTTTTCCTGGAATACATTCATTTATTCGAGCGCAAATTGCTCGATCATGCAGTTCATTGAGTTTTATCCGCGAATTTCATAATGCCAAACAGTCGGAATGTCATAAAAATAACTGAATTCAACATTTCTGACCACTCTACCACCTAAACAAGCGCTACCATGGGTCAAAAAGGGGGCGATATTTTGTGATTTTTAAGGTATTGCCACACTGCTTTCGGTAATAACCCGATCTACCATCCACTGGCCGATCAAATGCATGCATACCGTTTTTCCTATATAAAAAACAAAATAGGAAGACTTGGTCATATATACCATCCAGTGACTTCTACAAGTAATTAACTCACTAGTTTGGTAAATTGTACTTGTATTTTTAGAAGTAAACTCTTCACTACAGATCATAATTTGACAAAAGGAGCAATTACCACATGGTACACTACATCTGGTTACCTAGGAATTTACTGCCATTTGTTTCCAATTTCTCCTTTCTACTCTTTGAGTTGATTCATTATTTTCTATGGCACCAAAGGGAGAATCTCTTCCATTTATCGAGGTAAAATTCTCTGTTAATAGGCATGCTAGCCTTCCTCAAGACGCTTAATATGTTCTCACTACACTGGTAACAAAAAGAAGGTAGTCATAGCATCCACGCTGTCTGTTGTAGAGTACAGATTTGGTGTACCAAGACCCTTTAGAGCTGAAATAAGAGGTCCAGTTGCAAAGACACTGTGAGCAGTTTTTCCATTCACATCTCTAATACAAGGGAGAACCAATGCCGTCTGGCCCACAATGGTTGTACCAATACCATATATGTCCCCTTTTCCTTTATTTCTGGATCAGTCTGGGGAGTTGGATAATCACAATTAATGCATACAGATACAGCTCTGACTCATTTGACGGAGAAGGCATCCACTGCCCAAGGGTCTTTGTGTGGTGCTCTGCACATTAGAATCTTCTTGGCTTTCTGTTGCTTAGAGAAAAAAAGGTCTGTCTTCAGTACATAAAATGGTGACCATTTAAAAGAATAATCCTCTCTCTAGTATCCACTCATGGGGGATTGACTCTGATTTGCTTAAACAGTCCATTAACAAGTTTTATTCTGATGACATGTAGACTGCTCTTAGGTTCATATTTGATATGAGGGTCATTTCCCAGTTATCACCAGCCTACACACAACAGGTATGATCAAGTACCTCTGTGTCTGTATCTACCACATTACAGCTGTGGTGTCTACAACTACATAGAGAACTCCCTGCTTCAATACTGGTTTGAATGTCATTAATGTTCGGATGTCCACCAACATTTATGTTAAGTACCTCTAAGTACAGTCCCACCTGCCCTGAACCTTGAGATAATCTGGATGGGCTCTCTAGGCTCTGTCAGAAGCAAATGCTGTATAGTTCAGTGTGCCCTGTTAGAAGGTGACCCACTTGTGTGTAGGACATTTTTCTACTATTCTAGTTTTTGCTTGATTAAAGGAAGAACAGACACTTTCTCCTTCAAGGACTAGCTGTGGTGGCACCACTTTGTTATTTCTTCTGAACCCTTCTATGGGTAGCAGCAAAACTGTGAACATCACTTTTTCACATTAGGAACAGTCCTGAGTTGAACTCTCTGTCTTGCTTTTTTTTAACCAATAATTTATCACCCTGAGTTGTAAAGTTGTCTTTCTTTTGGCACTGATGGAATCCCTAAAAAGTTTGTTTTTTCCTGATATTAAGAACCTATCTGATCCTGATAATAGTTACAAAGGAGAACTAAGTCAGATGGTCACCTAACTTTTATGTCCTTAGGGTTTATAGAGCAATGAGATATAAGGGCATGGGTAGGAGTTGGCCTGGGGTAACTTGTAGATGGAAATGTGATGTAATTGTGTCTGATCTTTTTGTGGACGGTGACCTTGAGGACTCCACAGGCTTCCCAAATTGGTCAATATACCATTTTTTCACACAGGCCTTTTTTTTCCCTTTTACCTGTTTGCTTTACTGTGACTGTGATACCAGGTCAGCTCTTTGATGGAAACATCTTGTCACGCATTGATAAAGGGTGACGATATAACTTTTACAGATTGAATAGTCTTCCCAGTTCCTCTAGTCTCTTAAACAGTTAAGTTACAGGGGGGTCCAAAGAGGAGATCCTTTACTGTGGGATTTTAAGGAGCTGTACTTTGACATCCCCTGGAGGGGGACGAATCCTCAGTCACACATGACTAATATCACACTCCATGGCCAATGCCTTGGATGCTGTATATCCAACATCACAGCCACATTTTGTGTCATGATTTCTTTCCTGAGTAACAAGATGGGACCATTGTAGGAGTTTAGCCCTCTTAGCAGCATCCAGTATCTCCCCTATCTTTGTCCTCAATTCACAGAGAAGCTTCACTAAGGAGATCATCTTGATATTTAATTATATGTGTCAGACAGTTTAATGCATTAAAGTCCTGGATATCAGTCATGTACACATCTTCCAAAAATAGTCAAGACTCCTGCTCTCCCAATCATTGGAAAGACATTAGAGGCTAGAATACATTTGTATCACTCTTCTGGACCCAGAGATACTTCTGCTGGATCAGCTGTAGGGTTTTTATTCAAGAACTTGTAGAAATCCTAGACCCTGTACAATCGTATGGAGAGGGTATTGGTTGCCTGGCTACAGACAGGCAACAAGGAAGACAGCCTCTAAAATCTTTGAGACTGGAGGGATACATACTGGCTTAGAAGCCTCTAAGTAGTGGAGATCAACGTAATGTCTCTGGGTGTCCAGGGTGTCTTTAGCATCCCATTAGAAATGATACTATACTTCAGAGAAGGTATCACCAAGTGAGATGTCCTCTTGTGTGAACAGAAGACATGGTGACTTCATTGTCTGTGTTTCTGCTAACAGGGATAAGAAATCCATAAGGAATGTGCTAGATCCTCCTTCTGTCCATTGAAGTCTGAATCCCTCTAGGAAGACAGCTCCTGATACTGATGACTGGTCCACTGCAAGCTGTAGGCTTTGCATAAATTGCATAAAAGTCCTAGACAACTTTGAACCAATTCTGAGTGGTAGCTGATGTGGGGAAGTGCAACAGTTTACCTGCTGCTTGAAATACAAGCAAAGCCAGTCTGAATGTGCTATTGTTCAATGTTGGGACAACAGAGTACTATTAAAATAGGATGACAATTTGGGATCCTCAGCCTGCATTTAAGTATCCCTGTCCTCCACCTTCCAACTTCACAGACAAGGTCCAAGGGAGCTCTATTGTTTACCTACAAAACAAACACAAAAAAAAAAACATGAGCATCAGAGGCAGGTGTCTGCAGAAGGATATATAAACCAACATCCTATGGAAAGAATTTGGCTTGAGAGGATGAACGAGATTCTTATGATATGGTGACCTCATTAGGAGCAACATGCCTAGGCTAGGGCTGTAAATGTTCCCCTCTGGACCTCACACACTTGAGCTGAGGAGGGACCCCGGGAGTTGAAAAAGCATCCAGTCATCTCCTTTCACCCTCCCATTTGGGTGCCTCTCCATGTTGTTTCTAAGTGGGAGATCTGCAACAGTCAAAGAGATGCTGAAAGACGTTGCCTATATAGGTCAATGCCTCAAGGCTCTTCCTCTATAGATAGTCCTGAAAGACATAATCATTTCTCCTTATCTTTCTACTAAAGGCCAGGCAAACACTACAACTAAGAATGCTGAGCCAAGGTCTCAAACAACAGATGCATTACATTAACAATATATTGAATTTCCAATTGCATCCACATTTACTAGCCATTTCCGGAGCAGACATACTCTAAGAATGGTACCATCACCTGACCCTGACACTTTTAACAGTAAAGTAATAACAATGAAATAGGAAAAAAGGAAAGTATAATCCAAAGGGATACTTATCTAATTGGTGCCCTCTGGACACAGGCCATACTATGTTGCTGCTGTTAGGTATCTTACAAACAGTACTACACCATGTTAGGTATCTTACAAACAGTACTACAGCAAGAAAGAACTGAGAATGGTATGGACAAATATCAGAAGCACACTGATGTCTCTGGGATGCAGACATTCTTCCAGCCAGAACAGGGAAGGGTTCTAAGATCTGGAAAATGGGACAGATTTAAGAGCATCTGTGGCAGAAGTTCAAAGTAGCAGTAGCTGTTAAAATGCCAATATTGCATTTGTGGTCAAACCTGAGTGCTGTAGTGCTCTGTGTGTGGCCTAAACTGTAGCCACTGCTTGCTTTTACAGTTTAAAAGTAAAAAAACAGAAAAATGTGTTTTTCTTTTTTTTTCTTTTAACTAAAACTTGAGTGGTGTAGCACTCCATGCAGGCAGTATATGCTGCGGTAGATTTGTAGCAAGTTTAAAAAACAATTTCTTTTTCTTTTTTTTAATTAACTATAACATGAGTGCTGTATTGCTCCATGCAGGCAGGGTATGAGGACATGGCACAGAAACATGCTCTGAATGGCTGGGGCAAGGAAGTATCCTGCATCTGGCCACCTGGTCTGTGTGCCAGTAGAAGGAATGGCTGGAAGAGATGAGGGGGTCATGGATCTAACGATAAGTGATCACTGGTAAGTGATACACTGATGCATATAATCACATAACACAAAACAACATGAAGGAAAAAGACACGAAAGGTGTGTGTGTGTATAGACTACTTTTTACTGATCTGCATGCATTTAAAAATGCTTTTTCACTCCATGATGTCTGACAATCCTCCCCTTTTTCTGTGAGATACTGGACCCCAAATGACTTAGACGCAATGATATAAAGGCAGTCACCTGTTACTTTTTACCTGAAAAGATCCTAGCCATATTGCACGTGTGCAGCAATACTAAGATAAGGTCATTTGTGTGGTAATGTATGTGCGTTTTGTAGCAATTATGCCTACTTATTAGCACTGGGCTATAGCTCTGCAACAATACACTGACAATGACACTTACCCCCCCAGCTACAATGAGATGACATTGCCATTGTATTCATTACAGAAAAAAGGGCATCGGGATAGCTACTTCTTAATTCTACCGGTCTTGTTGTCATTCAACTGCATGAGATCATTGTTGAACCTCGGTCATCATCAGGATAAACATGAATTGTCATATATCAGTGGGGCAGGTGTCTTTTTTTCAGTTAAGTTCTTGCTGGGTTGTGGTCAAGTTTAACATGACATAACGTATGACATCTAAGATGCACTTGCAAACTGTATCTCTAGACTCCTGTCATTATCAGTGACTGATGCTTTAAACAATAAATGGAACAAAATACAGAAGGAAACAAAGAACAAAGCGTAGGGAAATTTTAGCTGAAGAAACAGACAAAAGATCTACATTTTCTTCTTACCTCCCCAAGAAAAATGCAATGTATATAAGTGATGAGAACAAAGTGAAAAACTGGAATGTAAACATTTTCACTGTGAAGTTGTTCTCATGAGCTGATTCTGTCCTTGGCTGTTCTGGAATACCAAAGGAATACAGTTTAGAGTTTGCATTACCAGTAATTAAAGAGAGAAAAAATCAGCGAGATTTGCAGAATCTACATTAATATATTACAAGGACGAGCTTTTAAAAAGCATACACTTTCGTAACAGAACAAAGGATTTTAAAATGCTCACATGGGTCTATTCACTGAAAAGGAAAGGATAAAGTTATGATGTAAGCCATTAAGCTTCTTATAACCTTGATAATTTCATGATTTGTAAGCACTTTAACAAACACTCTAATCACTAGATTACCATGTATTTGGTCAAACAGACAGTACAGTAGATAACTTTTAGCTTGGTTTTTTATTTTATTTTTTGACAATATTGAGGTATTCAGTACTGTATTTAGTTCACTTTGATTGCTTCAGACACACAAACAAATCTTCAGTTCCTCCAAAAAACACTTCTTTACTGGTGTCCTATTTTCAGGACAGACTAGTGGAAAAAAGGTCCAACAGAACATTTAAGAGTAGGAAAATGCACAGTGCTGAAAAAAATTGAGTTGTAAATACCTAATTATATAACAAGTTCATAGGTGTTTACTAGGCTAATGACCACAAGGGCCTTTTTAAGCCTAGTCATGAACCCCAAATCTCTGACAAGTTCTGATACCTTTGATAAGTGTAAGCATGGGGTTAAGTGTAAGCTGGGAGATGAACCATTTACAGGTTATTTGTGTCCATTAGAGACATAGCAGCCAAACCAGGGATGAATTTCCGGTTTCCCATCCAGTTGTCCAAGTTGCACTTGAATTGGACCAGGAAGGAACTGTGCTTCACATGGATGGGGAGCCTGTTCCATAGACAAAGTAGTCTCTGGGACACATACCTATCTCTCCAGAAGGTACTATTTATATCAAGGGCAAGGTTTAAGTCTTTAGAATGGGTAATTCTGGTCCTGTTTGTTTTGTGGATATGCATGAGGTCCATCAGAGTGGGGGTATGACAATGCCCTGTATGCCAGGCAGTGCTCCCATCAAAAGCCCGTACGAGACAGAATACAGGGATAGGGCCTTAAGACGGTCTGCATAGGACATATTACTTATGCCCTGTATTCTTTTAGTGAGGAACCTCTGTGGATGTTTCAGTTGTTAGATATGCCTGGTTAGGTACATACCAAATGGGTCATTGAACTCAATGACAGGTCTGATGAATGCCGAATACAGCGGAACAATGACTTCCTTGGACTTGGATGTCATACCTTTATTTAAAAGTTGCATACCATAGAATGATTTTCTCACCACTGTAGACACATGATGATCAAAGGCTAGATTACTGTGTGTCCCTACATCCCTGACTACTGGGTCAACTCTAAGGGTTGTGTTGTCAATATGATAGTTACCATGGATGGATGACTTTCCAAAGGATACTAATATGCATTTATTGGCATTTAGTTTCAGTCTATGGCTCTAACACCAGTTGTTTGTCTGTGTCAACCCCTTCTGGAGAACATTTATTTCAATGTGAGATTCAATGACAGCTCCTAACTTTTAATCATCTGCAAATTTAGTCAGCCATTGGCCATGACTTCTGAGAAGTAAATGTCAAAAAGGAGCAGTTCAAGGGCTGATCCCTAAGGGACTCCACTTGCGACTGGCCTCATTGTAGAGGTGGACTCCCAATTCAAATTCCGGGGTCCTGTCTGTGAGCCAGTTGGCCATCCACCGGGTGACATACAGGTTTGTTCCTAACCTCTTGAGTTTCTCAACCATGCCCAAGTGGGGTAATGTGTTAAATGCCTTGGCTAGGTCAAGGTAGGCAGTGTGAATGATTTTGCCCTCATCCATTGCTTTGGTGACATTCTCAAAGAAGTCCACCACTGGGTTGGGTCCAGTGTCTGGAGGTTTACTATATCTCGGTTGAGCATCTACATGATAATTCTTTCTGTGGCTTTATATACAAGACTAGCGATACTTATGGGTCTATAGCTTGCAGGATCTGCAGATGGCCCACCTTTGTGCAGATGGATGAAAGTTGCCTTTCTCCATTCATGAGGCAGGATGCCTGATTGGAGGCTACAGTCAAATAGTAATTCCAGAGGCCCTGATAGGTCATGTTTCATGCTATTTAGAAGGCATCCTGAGATACTGTATGGGCTCATTGATGCAGTGTTTGTGGTCTTAGAGAGAGCATCAATGACCTGTTCCCTAGTGATAGTAGGGGGAGTTACATTTCATGATATTTCCTGAGAGAAAGTTGAGGGGGAGAGAGGAGTAAAGTTGGAGCTAAATTTATCAGTCAGGAGGTTTGCTATATCTTCTAGCTCATTATAGGTGGCTCCATTTACAATGAGCTCTGCACACAATTGTGTACTGCCTTTGACATAGCTAAAGAATGCTTTGTGGTTGTCCTTGGCTGGAAGGCCAAACTTAACTCAAATTTGGCTTTGACAGACTATTTGTCCTCTGAGTTGTTTGTTTAGTTTGACGAAAGTGCTTTTATCCTTCTGGGTGCAGCACCTCCTAATTTTTGCCATGATTTTCTTCCTCCTGTTATACAGCCGACTGATTTTGTGATTCCACCAGGGTGGGTTGTTCTTTGAGTTAGTTCTGTACTTCTTCCTGGTGGGTATAGCTGTCTCTATGCAGCTATTACCATGCTTGTATAGGGGTTTCTGTGAACAGTTCTGCATAGACAGAAGTGGTCTCAGGGTTTATGGGGGCTTGAAATTTTGCTAGGTTCTTGCTTAATAGCAGGAGATTAGCCTTAGAATAGTTCCTGAATATTCCAGGTTTAGCTGGGGGTCCAGATTTTATTTTTACTTCAAATTAGACTAATTTGTGGTCTGACCTCATCAGGGAAGGTATTACAGTAGGGGGTGTCAGCAGTCTCCCATATTAGTGAGGACCACATCCAATATGGTTGCACCCCATTGACTATCTGGTCCAGGGAGTTTGTGTTTACAAAATCCGGGAATCTCTGTGCATGTACATTTGGTGTCTTATAGGATTCCCAGTTAATAGTGGGGTAATTAAAGTCACCCATGAATATGGTATTGGGTTAGATAATCAGTGTTTCTAATGAGTTTAAATACACGGTATGGGTTTCCTGGGTCATAGAGGGGGACCTATAGCTTGCAAAGAAGTGGTACTGGATTTTACCTATGATGATTTGAACATGGAGCAGCTCAAATGCATTGTCCTGTTTGACCAGCCTTGAAATATATTTATTTTTGATGTAAACAGAGACACCTCCACCTTTAGTCCCTGCCTGTGAAGTAGCTGGCCTAAAAGTGTGGAAGGAATTATAACCTTGCACTGTTGGTGTGCTCTCCGCAGCTTTAAACCATGTCTCAGTGACCGCACAGACATCTGCAATATCTAGGGTAAAGACTCCTTCTAGGGAATGGAGATTTTTTTATTGATTAGACAGTTGGAGTAAGAATATCAATCACTGTCAGGGAGTATCTGGTTTGCAACTATGTGGACAGTGCTTGGCACTGCAAACTAGTTGTCCTGTATGCAACTAAGTGTTAGAGAAATTTAAATTGTGCTTTTACAGGAAAAATGTCACTCCAGGTGTCTTAGTCTATACAGAGCACTGCCAAACACTTAAAGGGAAACCGATACGTACACCCTGAAATTTTAAGGATGAAGTATTTAGGTAGATATTCTGAAGTTTGAAACAAATCAAGCAGTACTTACTGAAAACAAAGAATTAGCTTGTCAAGAATGATGAAAAGAGGGGAGTCGCATGAATGGCTACTACTAATGCTGGTCTCAGCACAGCTTCACTCTGTTGGGATACAGTACTCCTTTGCTTCTTCTCTTACCAGAAGCAAAATGTCAGTACCAATCCCAAGAAGAGAAGCAGGTCACACCCTGTTTGGTGATTCACAGTCTTGTCCCAGATGAAGCAAGGGTCTGTAGGCTTGTAGCCTTTTTCTGGTAGATTTCTCGAACACCAACTAGAGCAATCAGATATGGTAAGCACAGACACTCACTCACCAACCAGAAACAGTCAGGAATCAATGCACTCTGCTGCTTCTCTCACCACAGCTCACTGCAGCTAAATAGAGATGCTTCCAAATGATTTATGTAATACTAAATGGTAACAAGTGGAATTCAAAAAAATCCTGTTCAAGCAGTGAACTCATTTTTAGTGTAGTTGATTTAGGCAGAACATTTGTAGTTAATAAATGCAGACATTGCCAGGTAAAAGCAAGTTTACCCTGCTTATCACAAACCAATCAAATTCAAATGATAGCATATGTTGTTTGGCAGCATGAAAAAAATGCCTTGAGCATGCATTACATTCATAATCATTATAAAAAGGCATGCATAATGGTTGTTCTAATACAAGCTCAAGTGACAAAATACTGAAGTATTCAAGAACAAATGACAGCCATAAAAGTGGTACAGTACAGCAAAGCAAGAATGGGAGAAAGGCATTAAAATAAACAGTGCTTGTTGTTTACATGTATCCAAAATGGACATTGCATAAGCAGACTGACATTCATATCTAATGGACCAAATTCTGCTATATCACTCTTGAATCAAAAGACTCACCCTATATTACACATGCTGTGTCTCACATGAATCCAACACAAAGAGGATATTAGCTGCCATAACTCATAGTGTCCTGTACATTTTCAGAGGCTAGATGTGGATACTTTAGATATTTCACAGGCATTCTGATTCAGAGAACTGGATGCTGTTCTCATGTGTATGCGGTGGTATGTGCATGCACATATAACATTATTGGTATATCAGAGGAATAATCCACCATTATGCAAACATTCCACTGGATAACCGGTCTCTCAGTGACATTTGTTGCATAGACTAAGCAGGAAATAAATATATGACAGAAAGACTTTTAGTAGGAGAAGCTATACTTTTAGATAGTTTATGCAGACTCCACACTATAAACTCTTGAAATAGTCTAAACTGAAAACAGTCTCCAGCAAAAAAAATCAGTCCCCTTCCCCAATCAGTCATTAGCTTTCACAGTCCTCTGAGGTTTTAAATAAGAGAGAAATTTATTAAATGACTACAATTACAAAAACTACTTGATCCAAAAGTTGTAGAGAACATGAAATTTTTATTTATTTATTGCATTTCTTTACCTGGAAGGTCCACTGGGCCAAAAAGTGCCCATTTTCAGTGCAGGCCTGGGGAGACAAGTTCCACACCGATATATGCAATTAGATAAAAACTCAAATAATGCAATACATACACTTTGATAAAAACACAAACAGCAATTATAGCAGATTAAACTGTGTAAGAGATTTGACAAAGATGGAAAGGGAATGCACTTGTGAATAAATCTAACTACTGACAGTACAACAATTATTGACACAGAAAGAGGCACTGCAGCTGTGTCAAAAATATAATTGACAATACATTTGCACAAGGGTACAGAAGTGGTTTATCTGTCAAGGAATAAAGGTGAAGGCATAGGAGGTAGTAAGGCAAGGAGGAAGGAAAGGTGGGAGTAGAAGAAGGGAAGAGAAAGTCAGGTTTGGAAGGAGGGGGGAGACAAAGTCACGTTATTGGATGCAAGGAGTTAGAGCATGAACATTGCCAGTGGGAGAAGAGATGTTGCTTCAAAGATTTTTTCAAGATAGATGTATGGATCACTTAGTGGATCTAAGTGAGGGTGGGAGAGAGTTCCAGAGTTTTGCAGTGGAAAAGGAATGGAGCAATTGTCAAGAGGAGAGGTTGAGTTTCTCTAACTGTAGGAGCATTTGATTTTCAGAGCAGAGAGGCCTATTTGGGTGGTATACTGTAAATAGATGAGAAAGGGCAGAGCAGCTGGATGGGTTGTGTATTAGTTTATGGGTAATAGTTAGTTGAATATATGCAAGATGATGAGGTAGTTCTAGCCAGTTTAGTAACTGAAGAGAGGTGCGGTGGTGAGATAAGTGTCTTCCACGGGTGACCAATTTTGCTATTTTGTTATAGCACGAGTGTAGTTTGGATTTCAGACTGACCTGTATGTTGGTGAAGAAAGAAGTGCTGTAAAGAAGAGAAGGGAGCAGGAAGGATGAGGCAAGGGCTAGTTTGGAAGAGTAGCTGAGGAATGTTTTGTGTCAATATAGCATGCCCAGTTTCTGGTGTGCTTTTTTAATGTTGTGAATATGCAAGTTGAAAGTTAGGTGTTCATCTATGTTGGCACCTAGAAGTTTAGTATGTGTGACAACCTCAATATTAGTGTTATCAAGGGAGAGAATAGAGAAAGTGTCTTTGTTTAGGTGATGGACTTCTTAGGGGTAAATAACACTAGTTTAGTTTTTTAGGATTTAATGCTAGATGTTTTTTAGCCATACATATTTCAGTGGAGCTGAGGGCTGCTTGGGTATGTTTCTGAATTTCGTGTGGGGAGTTGGCAGTGCAGATGATGGCAGAGTCATCCATGTACTGTATGACTGTTCCTTGAATGAGACTAGAGTGGAAGCCATTGATAAATATGCTGAATAGTAGTGGGCCTAAGATAGCTCTATGGGAACACCTGTAGTGGTGTTAAGGAAAGGAGAGAAGGAGTTTTGCCAATCTGTAACTTCTTGCTTGTCTGAGAGGTAGTTAGAAAACCAGTATAGGGTAGAGGGAGACATAACTATGTTGGATAGTTTTCTAAGAAGAAGAGGGTGGGAGATAGTATCAAAGGCTTTGGACAGATTGAAAAATAGGGAGGAAACAAGTTTTCTGGCATCACAAGCCCAATTGATAGAGTCACAGAAAGAAATAAGAGCTGCAGTGGTGCTATGTCCTGGTCTAAAACCACGCTGGGCAGGCGACAGTATGTTATTGTCAAGTAAATAGTTTAGTTGGTTGTGAATACATTTTTTGAGGATTTTTGATATATGAGAAAGAATGGTAAGGGGTCAAAAGTTGGAGACATCGATATTGTTTCCGCCTTTGTGGAGTAGGAGGATAAATACTTTTTTCCAAATGGAAGGAACATAAGACTCTTGGATGGACCTGTTGAGAAGTATGCAGACAGGGTATGCAATGGAATTTGCTGCTTTTTGTATGAATTCTGGAGGCAGGTTGTCAGTGGCATTAGTGCATGACTTTAATTTCAGAAGCAGTTTCTTTACTCTGACTACGGGAATAGGAGCTAGAGAGTTGTGTGTATGGGGAGGGAGGTATTAGTAGCAGTAGGGTTGGTTAGGTTGAGTTTGAGGGAAGTTGGTAGTGAGATTAACTATAACATCAGTAAAATAAGTGTTGAAAAGTGTGGCAATTTCCACAGGGGAGGGTTTCTGGGTCTGGACAGGGGTTATGTGATCCAGGGCATAGAAGGCTGTTGGGTAAGCACCAAAAGTGTTTAGGATGAAGTTTGTGTTGGTTTTGTAAAGTATGATAGTATTCTTTTTTATACTTAATGACTTGGCGCTTTACTTTGTTGTGGAAGTGTCTGTAGGTTATGAAGTCAGAGGGGTTTTTGTGCTTTTGCCGAAGCTTCCAGGTATTATCCCTGGTGACCATGTTCTGTTTGGTACCTCTATAGAGCCATGGAGCATGCAAGGATTTTATGCATTTTAGTTGGGGGGGGGGGGGTTACAAGGCTATTCAAAATATTAAGGAATGAGAAATTGAAATATTGTACTGCGTCATCTATAAGAGTATTTTTTAAGGGTTCCCAGTTGATGCTTTGTAGGAAATTGTTAAAGGTTGTGGGGAAAAACTGCAATATGTCTCTAGTATTTTTGTACTTATGTTTGTGTAATTCTGTTGCAGTTTTGCATATTATAAAGGCTGGTAAGTGGTCAATGATGCTATTTGGGAGGGTTCCTGTGGTGGCAATGTTATTAGGGTCAGAAACTATGATCCAGTTGTAGATTGTTCCATGGCTGTTGTCTTTGTTGGGTCTGGAAATGTCAGCAATTAGCTGGCTGTAGTTACACTGGTTAATGTTGGTAGGGGGTGGCTGCGAGAAATCTAACCAATTTATATTAACATCACTGAGGATTATTGTTTCTGTAGTTATGTTGTTGGAAGTCCAGGTTATGATTTCCTCCAGTATGGGGATATTATTGCCAGGGGGAATTATACAGGGCAATGATAGAGGCTTTTATTCTCATTAATTTTTAGGAAGGCTATTATGATTTCTGCTGTAGCAAAGTTGGGTATGAGTGAGTTGTACAGACCATATTGAAGGTGTTAGGGTAGATCTGGGCTACCCCTACCACCTTTTTTGGGGGTCTCTTTTTGTGCTGGCAAGCAAACCAGGGAGAAGGAATTCTGAGCTTTTGATGTATGGTTTTAGCCATGTTTCTGTAGAGGCAATAATGTCGAACTAATTTTGTGTTATCCAGGCATGGAAGTCAGGGATTTTGTTTCTAATGCTTTGCAGATTAATTGTAGTTAGTTTTAGAGACTTCTTGAGGCTGTATGGGTTGGAAGATGGGGAGGGGGTGACCAGGGTTGAGATGGATATCCCCACTTAAGAGTAGCTTGAAGTATTTGAGTAGGATGATGGTGGACTCTTGTCTCTTTTTCATGTTATGGTGAAGGTAGGGGGTATGGTTTATGTTAACTTTGTCATTTATTGGGAGAATTTTTGGTTTAAAGCAGAGGATGCTGTCTGTAGGGTATAGGTTAGGTGATATTTCAGAGAAGATACTGGGTATTGGTCTATGAATGGAGGTTGTTGCTGATGTTATGTAGTGGACAGTGACAAATTGCAAAGGGGTAAGTTGTAGTAGGAGGGTTAAGGGAAGGAAGGGGAGGTAGGGTGTCAGTTTATATTTAAGTGATATTTTGGTGAGGTTGGTAGTAGAGGGGTTCTAGATAGTAGAAGTAGTTAGTATAGGATGTATACTAATAATATAAACCAGCAGATGTAGTTAGTATGAAATGTATACTAATAAGGTTTTGATGGGGGGGGGTGGAGAAAGGAGGACTGTAAGTGCTAGTATGTGCATTGTACCGAGTACTGTATGAGGTAGTGGGAAGCATTGTGATTGGATGGGAGTTAATGATGGCAGTAGCCTAAGTGAAAATAAATGTAATTTATTTATTTATTTATCATTTGTTGACCGGGAAAGTCCGACTAGGTTCCACAGAGCCTGTTTTCAGCGGAGGCCCGGGGAGAAATGCTCCAGATGCATGTCTTTGTAATTGAAGTGGGAATGGTGATAGGGGAGCGGATTGAGCCCAAGTGTGTTGACTCATGGCACAGACCTGGCAACAAGAAAAAAACAATCAGGTAAGACTTTATTCTGGCAGTATTTTAAGGCTACCTAGGTTCAAAAGGGGTTTTCTGTTAGCTGTATGCAATTTGAAGAGATTACGGACTGGGGCCAAGGAGTTTTAAAATCTAAATGGAGCCTCTGTGGAAAATTGTAAACAGTATTCAGTGGGGGCAGATAAGGAAAAATGGATGGCAGGTAGCGTCCAGTAGTGTGTATGCCTCTAAATTTACAACAGACAAGTTAGCTTACAATGGCTGTTTCTATACAGCTGTGACCTACACTTAATCAGATTTATATTCCTTTACTTGCTGCAATTCGCTAATGGGAGTCTGGTAGTGGCTTGGCACACTCTTGAGACAGCTTCGGGTCAGCTGGAGGCAGAGTGAAAGCACGTCTACTGTTAGGGGACTGTAAGAGAAAAAGACAAATGTTAGAGTCTGGAAGGAAAGTACTAGGAGTGAAACAGAGGGGAAGGCTGAGGAAAAAGTTGAAGGTATTAGGACAGGATGGACAGAGGGAAGATAGGAAGTTCAGACATGCAGAAAATAGTCGATTAGGCAATGAAACATTTTCACAGTTAGTTGGAGTACAATAACAGCTTCATGCAATGTAGGAAGTATTGTCTAAAACACATAAAAGCTTTCAGGTAGAAAACATTTGAGTTCATAGGAATGCTTACACAGTAACATAAAAAAGAAGCATCTGAGGAAGTGAGAAAAATACAAACAATAAAACCTAGAGATATTTGAAAAATATAAAAAAGAAATATGGACATGGGAAAGAAAGAGAGATTTGATATGGTGCAATATTTATGCAAAGGAGAAAGCTAAGTTAACTAATATAGAGAAGGCAGTCTTCAAAGATATTCGAAGAGAAATACAGGCAAAGGCATCCAGATATGGAAAATTTCAGAATAAAAAGATTAATAGCACGGATGTAATGTAGAAAAGATGATTAGTAAAGCAGATATTAAAGAAACAGAAGCTGAAGTTATGGAGTGCCTGCGAAGTGAAGGATTTAATGTAGAAGGTCTAAAATAGACTACAGCACAGCAAGATGGAGTGAGTCCCCAGAATAGGGAAAAGCAAGATCATCAGGAGACACGTGAAGAAGAAATATGGACAGGGGAAAGGAAAATATTTATGCAAAGGAGAAAGCAAAATGAACCAATATTTGAAGAAAAATATAGGGAAAGGAATCCAGATATGGAAAACTTAACAGTAGAAAAAGAGATTAGTAATGGAGAAGTCAAAGAAATAGAAATTGAGGTTATGGAACAGCGGCAAAGAGAAACATCAGTGTAGTAAATCAAATACAAAAAGCACCACAAACAGGATAGAGCAATACATATCCAAATTAAGGGGAAACAAGAAGCAATTGGTCAGGTGTCATATCTAGATATTTTGGAGCCTTTCACAGGAAACCAGTGAAGCTAGACAGCAAGGAAAGGAACAGGAAACTGTGGAAACTCTGATGCAGTCAATGTTGAGGAGTGGTAGGCCAGTGAGTTCCCATATGACAGAGCAACAGATGATACAGGATGAAATTGAAGAGAATGTGCCACCAGAAGATGCTATAGAACTTTCTATAGAATGCCTGCAGGAAACGGAAAACAAGGGATGTGCCCACAGCATGGAAGAAAATGAGTTAAGAGAAGAGTTGCTTGATTTAATAAACAAAGACAGATGTATCAAGATCAATGAGAGAAATAGACTGCAGAAGGTTAATAAAACCCAGAAAGTCAGAAGCTTGATAAAACAAATGAACACAGTAATTAGGACTGTCCATACAGATTCATGCGATATAACAGAAGTAAACAGAATATATCACCGTGCTGCTAAATTAATAACTGATAAAGCTCTACCACAGGAACACAGGGTAGCGAGGGAAAAGAGGGGGCGAAAGCGAATACCATAATGGAAATATAGAATAGAGAAAAGTATAAAGCAGCTAAGACAAGAAGTGTCATTGTTAGAAGATTATAGAAGAAGGAATAGATCAACAAAAATAATAAGAAAGATAGATGTGATAAAAGCAATGCGCAGTATTAGAACATTCCAGGATCTATTATGCACTATTGGAGATAAACTAAAAATTTCAAAACAGGCAGAAAGACTTAGAAGATACAAAGATAAATATAAGGGAAAAGCACAAAATAAGCAATTTATTGATGACCCAAAAAAGTTTTATAGAGAACTGGGAAATAAGGTAAAAGGAATTGAAAGACGGCCAAAAAAAAGAGGAAATAGGTACATTTTGCAATAAGAAGTTTAAAGGTACAGGATATGAAATTGGATGAAATAACAGTCAGTTGAGAAAAGCCTCTAAATGGAAAACCCCAGGCCCAGATGCAGTACCTAACTTTTGGCTTAAAGTATTAACTTCTTTGCACAAAGATTTAGCCATGAGTAAGAACTATTTATATGCACACCCCAGATACACACCGCACTGGTTAACAAGAAAAATAATGCTTTTACTTAAGAGTGAACCGGCAAGGTACCCTAAAAATGATAGACCAATAACTTGTCTTCCAACAACGTATAAACTATACATGGGAATTGACGCCAACAGTGTTTATAGTCATTTAGAAGAAAACTCAATTATGGCAGTAGAACAAAAGGGCAATAAAAGAAAGTCAAATGGAACAAAGCATCATTTGTTGTTAAACAAAGTTATAGTGGAGAACTGCAAGAAGGGGGAGAATCTAAGTATAGCATGAATTGACTACTAAAAAAGCATTTGGTAGTATCCCTTATTCATGGATAAAAGAGTGTTTAAAAATGTAGAAGATACACCCTACACTGACTGACTGACTACATTACAGTAACCTTGAAACAGTGGCAGACCACTTCGCAATTAAGCAAAGATAAAGGACAGATTATTACCCCAGGGATAAAAATTCAAAGGGAGATATTCCAGGGTGACTCTGTCACCATTGCTATTCTGCCTTGCCATTAATCCATTAAGCTGTTTACTTAACAGCTTAGACCATGGCTACAATTTTGCTCTTAGAAAACAACAAAGTCTAATGACTTCTCATCTTCTCTTTGTCAATGATTTAAAACTGTATAGTTCATCAGATGAGGAACTGAAAAGCACAGCTTCAGGTTGTCAAAACTTTTTCAGATGATATTGGAAAGTAATTTGGTCTTGATAAATGTGCAAAAGCAACCTTTAAAAAAGGAAAACTGCAGCACCAGGAAAACATCAGTTTGAGACAAGAATGTGATATAAAAGGACTTGAGCAAGAGGGAGTGTATAAATACTTGGGAACTGATGAACGATGATCAATAAACATGAACAAATGCAAATAAAACTCAGTAAGGAGTACGTTACAAGACTTAAATGAATCCTGAAAACAGCACTGACATCTAGGAACAAGATTCAAGTTATAAATCAATTTGCTCTTCCTGTCCTAACTTATAGTTTTGGAGTGACTGACACGCCACAAAACATGGTGGATAGATTAGATAGGAAAACAAGAAGGATGTTTCATGCTTACCAAATGATTTATAAAAATCAGTGTTCACCAATATTATATATTCCCCGTTCTGAAGGAGGGACGGCCTCCTTGAAACTGATTACATGTATAGATCTGCAATTGTGGGACTCAACACATATTTACTGACCTCACAAGATCCAAATGTAGTGAAAGTTTTGAAACATAAGGAGAATAAATCTAAGATGACGTCTCTGCTTAATTTAGCAGAAGCATATTAATGTCAAGCAGGAATGGAAATCAAACCATTAGTGGATAAAAAACAAGTAGCAACTGAATGTGCCAAAAAACAAAAGAAAGAATATAAGGTTAAGGACCAGATGAGAAGGCAAGAAATGTGGAAAAAACAAATATAGTTGCAAATATAGGTTAGTTGCCCAACACAATGTATCTGAAATTCTCCAGGTGCAACTAACACTAGGTAAGACTACAATCCAAATTATAGCTTGCTACAGATCCCCCACCATGCCCCAAGATTCTCATTACACCTTTCTAAACATACTGGAAAATATTAATATACAACCAAACACCCTAATACTGGGTGATTTCAACTACCCTGCCATTAACTGGGAAAACTACTTTTGTACAAACACCTTTGCCCAATGGTTCTTGGAATTCATAAATTCCAATGACCTGGATCAACTAATCCATAGTCCTACCAGGGGCTCCAATATCCTAGACCTTGTCATTATCAACATGGGAAACTGATGCTCCACACATATGGTCACCCCCTCGTTGATCATCTCAGACCATAAGCTAATCACCCTTAACATCCACATCCCACCCCCACCCCCCAGTAAGGAAACCTCCATAAAAAACTTCTCCAAAGCCAACTTCATGCTACCCAACTCAGAAGTTACAAACTTCATGACACCCATGCAGATGGGAACTGAAAGCTCGACTGCTGAGTCCTACACAAAGGCACTGTATGAGCACATCCACTCATGCATGAATTGTGCCATCCCAAATAGAACCAAGATGCTCTCCTCCAAAAAAGGAAGCCAATCTGGTGGTCCCCTGCCATAAACAAACTTTACAACACAAGGAAGAAACTGTTGCAGAAAAGAGCAAAATCCCAGGATGCAAAAAACTCCCTTACCAGCCTCAGTAAGAAGCTGAGATCCCTCATAAAATCCTCCAAAGCTGGTTACGAAAATAAAATTGCCAAAGATTCCAAAGACGACCACAAGGCATTCTATAACTATGTCAAGAATCTAAATGGCAATGCTCAGATCTGCTCTCAGCTACAACAGAATGGCGCTAAATATACTGATCCCAAGGATATTGCCAATATCTTGGCAGATCAATTCAGTGCCAACTTCACCCCCCTCTCACCCCCTAAATGGCCCATCTCAATACCGGAAGATTGCTAAATTCCTAATAATGGCCACACAGGTAAAAAACACACTCTGCGAAACTAAGAATACAGCATCCATGGGACCAGATGACATCCCGGGCTGTGTACTAGAACTACAAAATGAACTGGCACCTCACCTAAGTGTCATGTTTAATCATACCCTCACCTCAGGCTTCATGCCCACTGAGTGGCGCACAGCTACAGTTATCCCACTCCACAAGGGGGGATCCACCTTGGATCCTGGGAACTACCGCCACATCAGTCTGACGAGTCTGATCTGCAAGGCCATGGAACGTATTATCATGGAACTTATAAACAAAGACATTGGCAACCTTAAAACATTGGACCCCACCCAGTTTGGGTTCGTGAAGGGCCGATCTTGTCTCCTGAACCTGATTGACTTCTTTGAATCAGTCTCCAAAGCAGTGGACGAGGGTAAGGCAGTCCACACAGCCTATATGGACCACGCCAAGGCCTTTGATACCATCCCCCACTCTGGAATCATAGATAAACTTACTAAGCTGGGCATTAATCCCTACATCACTCGATGGATTGCCAACTGGCTTACTGACAGAACCCACACTGTAAAAGTAGCTGACTCCAAATCCAGCTCCAGACAAGTGGAATATCTCAGGGTTCAGTCCTGGGACCTCTCTTGTTTGGCATCTACTTCTCTGAAGTACAAACCAACACTAAGGGACTCTGGCTAACAAAGTTCGCAGATGACTGCAAATGGGAGCCATTAATGAATCCCCAAATGATGCTGATACTCTACAAAAGGCCCTTACAAAAACAGATGCTTGGTGCCAGAGCCATGGGCTCAAGCTCAATGCCAAGAAATGTATAGTTATCCCCTTTGGGAAAAAAAATGTACCCGTGAATTACCACATAGGTGGCAGTACACTAAACACCAAAAGTGTGATAAGAGACTTAGGGACACAGGTGGACAGTGGTCTCACCTTCAGTGAAGTACAGTTGTGTACACTTACCATAAATGTAGATGTTTGAGTGTATTCACTGTTGCAGTCATTACATTTCAGTAATCTGCTGGCAGGTTGCCCTCAGTTGGCCTGAATAATGAAGTCTTTGGTCCTGCGTTGGTTGCTGTCTCCTCTTCCATGACGTCTGGTCATCAGGGGTATAAAACATGCAGCCGACACCATTTTATTCAGTTTTTCTTGCCCCAGATGTCAGGGATCCCCAAATGGGGAGCAAATATATATATATATATATATATATATATATATATATATATATATATATATATACATACAACTAAACAGCAACATATAAAAATGCACTTTTAGCAACATAAACTTTACCTTCATCTAAAAGCAAATATACCACAGAGGCTTTAGAGTATAGTGAAGGAAAGAGAAGTTATAGAAAATGGGGATGGCGGGTGGGTAACCCGGACTGCAACAGTGAATACACTCGAACATCTACATTTATGGCAAGTGTACACAACTGTACTATGTTCTTCGTGTTTCACTGTTGCAGTCATTACATTTGGGTAGAATCCCAAAGCTATGGATGTGAGGATGGAACTAAATAGTGTTAGAAACAGCTATAAGGCCCTGCAAAACTGCAGTGGCAAAGCCTGCCCTGGATTTAGAAAAGAGAGGCAAATGATAATGCTTTGTGAAGTTATGAACCGAGCTCCAAGTAGCAGCTTCTAGAATGTCTTTGGTTGGAACTCCTTTGAAAAAGGCTGCTGAAGTAGAGGCAGCTCTGGTGGAATGTTACTGGATTCCCTTGCGTACAGGTTTACCATGATGCAAGTAGCAGAAATGAATGCAGTGGCTTATCCACTTAGAGATAGTCTGCTTTGATACAGCCTTCCCCCCTGATCCTGATGCAAATGCCACCAGTATTTGCTCAGACTTTCTTAGATCCTGTTTAAGAAGAATCTTAGTTGTCTGTGTACATCCAATGAATGCAAAATCTGCTCCCCCTTGTTCTGTGGATTTGGGTAAAATGTTGGCAGGTGAATGGTTAACAGCCACACTGGATACCACCTTAGGCATAAAGGAAAGATTAGTCCTGAGGGACACCCTGTCTGGGTGAACTGTAATAAAAGACTCCACAGCCATGAGAGCCTGTAGTTCTGAAACCCTTCTTGCTGAAGTGATTGCCAAAAGGAAAGCTGTTTTCCAAAATAAAAACTTTATATCCGCAGTAGCTGCTGGTTCAAAAGGAGGCAGGGTGAGCTTTTCCAGCACAACATTGAGGTCCCATGCAGGAGTTGGTGGTGATCTGGGAGGCCTTAAATTTTTGGCCCAAGATACTGCTTTAGCAGAGGATGAGAGAAGACAGGAGGCTCTGTGTTGTAGTGAGCCGAAATGGCAGAGGCATGGATTTTTATTGAAGAGAAGGATAGGCCCTTGTCAGGCATCTCAGTCAAGTATTGTAAAATCTGAGGGATATTTGGTTTTGCTGTGTCTGTTCCTTGTGCTTGGTTCCAAGCACAGAATCTCTTCCATTTATCAGCATAAGATATTCTAGTGCTAGGCCTTCTGGCTTCCAAAATGACATCCATAACAGATTTACTGAGAGGTGTTGTTTGAATAATTACATGATCAGCCATTCTGCCAGGTTCAGAGTTTGGAGCTGAGTGTGCAGAATTTGATTGTTCTGCTGAGACAGTAGATGAGGTATTTGAGGCAAGTACCAAGGAGGGAGTTGAGACATATTCCTCAGAATTGGGTACCAGTGCTGGTGAGGCCGTCCAGAGCAATTATGATCATTTTTGGTTTTTCCTGTCTGGCCTTTAGTAAGACCCTGGGAAGAAGAGGCAGCAGAGGAAAGGCGTAGACTGATAGGTTTTTTCAACTGAAGGATAGGGCATCCACTTTCCATGCTTGTCTGTGATAAGTCCTTGTGCAGAATTTGTCCAGTTGATAATTTTGGGGAGAGGCAAATAGATCTATGTCTGGGCTCCCCCATTTCTGTGTTACCATGCTGAAGACTTGTGGATCCAGTTTCCACTTGTGAGGGTCCATAAGATTTCTGCTTGGGTCGCCTGCCAGAGTATTTTGTTTTCCTGGCAGGAATTGAGCTTGAAGATGTACTTGGTAAGTCAAGGCTGGGTCACACAATGCCATGGCTAGTCTGCAAAGGGGGTAGTAATGTGTACCCCCCTGCTTGTTTATGTATCACATAACTGTGGTGTTGTCCATCTTTATCAGTAATTGTCCTGGATGAGGTAAGTCCTTGAAGGCTGTCAGGGCATTCTGAAAAGCTAGCATCTCTTTCTAGTTGATATGTAGATGCATTTGGTTTGGGTACCATATGCCCTGGAATGCATCTCCCCGCCAGGTGGGCCCCCCAAGCATAGTCTGATGTGTCTGTAGTTAGAGTTTGGGTGGCAGGGGGTAGAGTGAATGACAGTCCCTTGTTTTGGTGACATGTCTCTGCCCACCAAAGAAACTCCTCTTGTAGGCAGGGAATGAGTGGAATCGTTTCCAGACTGTGAAAATGTTGACTCCATAAGCTTTTTAGGTACCATTGAAGTTTCCTCATATGCAGTCTTGCATATGGAATTAGTAGGATGCAGAATGTCATGAACCCCAAAGCCTGCAGAATTTGTCTTGCAGATAACTGGGTTTTTGTTGCCATCTGTTTGAAGTATATAGTCAGTTACCTTTGTTTGCCTGGCATAAGGTAAGCCATCTTCGCAGTTGTATTCAAGCTTGCACCCAGCAATGTAATTTTTTGAGAGGGTACCAGTTGTGATTTCTTTTCGTTTATTGTGTACCCTTTTCATTTATTGTGTACCCTAGGCATGTTAGAAGCCTTTTTACAAATGCCAGATGTTGAAGAAGAATGTCCTTGTTTTCTGACTGAATGAGACAGTCGTCCAAGTAAGGATAGATTTATATGCTTCTTTGTCTGCAAAATGCAACTACTGGTGCCAGGCACTTTGTAAGGACCCTGGGGGTGCAGTAGATAAGCCAAAGGGCAGTGCAGAGAATTAGTAATGCATAAAACCTGCCTTGAAGCGGAGGTATCTTCTGCACGATTCCCTTATTGGGATATGCAGGGATGCCTCTTTTAAGTCTAGAGTCACTAACCAAGCGTTCTTGCCCAGCATGGGCAGTAGCTGTTGTAAAGTCTGCATTTTGAATTTTGGAATGTCCAAGAACGTGTTCAAAATCGATAAGTCCAGTACTGGACGCCAGGCATGGTCTTTTCTGGGTACCAGGAACAGTCTTAAATAAAACCCTTGTCCTTTTTCCTGTTCTGGTACTGGTTGAATAGCCCCCATATCCATGAGGGACGTAACTTGTATCTGAGCCTCTGCCCATTGATTTGTGGCAGATCTGGCCAACCGTTTGGAATTGGCAAAGTATGGAAATGAAATCTGTACCCCTGGGATACTATGTTTAATACCCACTTGTTCTGGGTAATTAACTGTCAATTTTGAGCATGAAGTGCTAATTTCCACCCCAAGGGGACTGCCAAAACAGAAGTGCTTGGTGATGGTAGAGGGAAGTCATTAAGATTGCTTACTGTAGGGTTGTGCTTTGTTTCCTCCAGATTTGGAGGTAGAGGCACCCCATTGCTTTGACCTATAAGAACCCTGTGATTGGTATATAGAGCCTTTTGAGTGCCTGGATTTGCCTTGAGAGGCCCTGTTGGACACAGGAAAGGACCCATTTTTAGTAGGACAGTGCCTACTGAATCTGGGTGGCTGCACTTGTAAGAAATCTTTTACAGTTTGCATAGATTTAGCTTTCATTTTCTTTAAAACCTCTTCTGCCTTATTACCAAACAGAGTATCATGCTGTAACGGGGCATCCAACAATTTAGCTTTAACATGATCAGGCATATTTTGCTCCTTGAGCCAGGCATGCCTTCTAATCACAGATCCAGTAACTGCAGCCCTGCAAGAGGCCTCCAAGGAACCAAAACCACATTGCAAAGTATGCTTTCCAAACTGTTCTGCTGCATGCAATAACTCCTGTAATTCTTTATTTTCCACACAATCAGAAATCAGCATCATTTTCTGTTTCAATAGGCCCATAACATGCTGTTGATATTTAAGCATATAAAACTAGCAGTTTAAGGCCCTAATTGCCAAGGTTGCAGACTTATAAACCTTCTTTCCCCATCTATCCAGTGACCTGGAATCTCTATCAGAGGGGGTAAGATGTTTGGCTGTAGATGCCTTTATATCTTTGGGACCCTGTGAGATAGTTTCAGGATCAGCAGCAGGATTTTTGAATAGAAATTTGTGGGAGACAGGAACCCTGTAATATCTGTCTGGCTTACTACGAGCTGGAGGTAGGGAATCAAGAGACATGCTTGATTCCGAAAACACATCATCAACAATGTCTAATACAGGAGGTATAGCCAAAGGCCTATGCTGAGGAAGAAGGAAATCCCTAAGCCCCTTTTTTGATTCAGAGAAATCCTGACTCTCCCAATGAAAATGTTCCCTTAAAGTATGCAAGGTTTCTCCAAAAGAATAATCCTCAGGAGGAGATGCAGATGGGATGGATTCTTCTGCATCTGAATCCTCATAGGGTGGCATAGAAAATTCCTGATCAGAAGAGGAATCAGAAGAAATAGAAATCTGATCCAAAGATTCATAATCAGTGTCTTGCCTAGGCCTTTTAGCAGGGGGGGGGGGGTTAGTTGGGAACCCCTGATCAAGGTAATTAAGTCCTCAGCCATTTTGATAATCTGTTTTTTAGGCATAGGGGCCTCAGCACGTGGCTCATGCATCATTTTTTTAGACTTAGAAGTTGTTTTTGAAGCTGGCGTCGGTTTTATATAAAAATGTTGAGGCCTGAAAATACCCTCAGGAGCCGGTGCCTGCTCTGCAGCTCTGGACCCATCCGAGGGAGAAACATCCGCGGGTTCAATACTCTGAGAATCTCGCAGCATACCAGACTCCGCATGGGTCTCGGTAGAGGCCTGCGACTCAAAAGTAGTGGGTATCAGGGGCTACGAAAGCGACTCACTGAGTACCGCCGACTGGCTTAGGAGAAGCTTCGTCATCGGTTTTGGACCTCGAAGGTCCGTCTCTGTCTTTTTCTTTGCATTTTTTGTGTACTCCAGTAGTCAGATTGCTATCCAGCGACATTTCAGGGTAATTAAATCTGGATCCAAAATATTCTGAAGCAAAAATATACCGACGCTTAATAGTGCATTGGTTAAATCTAGCACAAAACTGACAGCAAGGCATGTTATGATCTGGGCCTAAGCAAGGAATACAGTACAAATGAAAATCCTTATGAGGTATTTGCTTCCTACAAGTAATGCAATTATTAACTTTTAATGACATTGGTAAGGAGCTAGAAAAAGTTTCCCCAATGGGGTACTTAGCTTTAATAGAAAACTTCGGTTCTGAAACTCGAATGCGAAAATTTCAGGAGTCGGCTGACCAGCACTTGCGAACTGCTTCGGGCACCGCACGGCAAGAAAGACTGAATAAAATGGCGTCGGCTGCATGTTTTATGCCCCTGATGATCTCACGTCATGGAAGAGGAGACAGCAACTGACGCAAGACCCAAGACTTTGTTATTCAGGCTGACTGAGGGCAACCTGCCAGCAGATTAACCAAATGTAATGACTGCAACAGTGAAACACAAAGAACATCCACATCACCACAATAGTCAGGAAATCTTCTATGTGGCACACCTCATCACGAAGGGCTTTTAATCCAGAAAAATAGAGGTCATTGTCCCACTGTACTCATCCCTCATTAAACCCATTATAGAATACAACGACCAATTTGGTATGTACCTCTCAAGACATCTGCAACAACTGGAAAGGCCGCAGAAATACCTCACTAAAAGAATCACAGGCCTAAAGCAGATGCCCTATGCTGATCACCTTAAAAAACTCCAGCTATACTCTGTCACATATCATCTACTCCGAGGCGATCTCTGCTTAACATACAAGGCCATGTCAAACCCAGAGCTGTTGGACATGCTACACTTAAAGAAATCCCAATCCCTCAAAGCCACATGCTCCGGGGATCTAAACCTTGTCATCACAATAAACAAAACATGCTGGAGGGATAGGTTCCTGACCCAGAAACTCCCCAGACTCTGGAATAGACTGCCCATACATGTCAAGCAGAGCACCTCTTTAGCCCTCTTCAAAAGGAACCTTGATGACTGGATGGGAGAAAGGAAATTCACCCCAGGGATCATGTCAGTCACCCTGCTAGACAGGGGTCCAGGGAAGTAAATAGTGTGGGAAGAAATAGCCAGGGAATTGTTATGGCTAGACTTGCATAGGCCCTAGGGCCGATAGCTTAGTACCAACCTATGAAAAGTCTGATGTTGATAAGGAACGAATGCAGGAATAGTTAAAGAGAGGCGAATTCAAAACAAGAAATGTAAGGTTAATATTGGCAGCCCAAGATATTTGACTACGTACACATTGGTTTACAAAGTCCATTCAACGTGTTGGATGAAACAGACATATGTAGGTTTTGTAAAATTGAATTGGAAACAGTCACACACCTTGTTGCTGGTTGCAATGCACTAATGGCAGAGGGACTGTGTACTGAAAGATACAATAATGTGGCAGGACTGTTACACTGGAGATTGTGCAGACATTATGGTATCGAAGTGGCTGAAAAACACTGGAAACATGAGCCACAAAGAAAGTTTATATCACATGGGATCACCCAGTACCAACAGTTCAAAAGATAGATGCTAGAAAACCGGATATAGTGGTCCAAGAAAAGAAGACAAAAGTAGCACTGATCATTGAAATTGCCACACCCAGTGACTATAGTGTCTTGCATACAGAGAGACACAAAGTCATAAAATACCTGGATCTGCGAGCAGAAATGAGAGCCATGTGGAAGAAAGATACCCAGACAGTCCCAACAGTAGTAGGAGCAGCAGGTCTTTTAAAAAAGAATTTACAATCGCAGTTAGATATGTTACCAATTTATGCAACACCATACGAATTTGCAGGAGGAGCCACTACTGGGCACATTGCGGGTGCTGCGAAGAGCGCTTTTGGCTGACATCAATGAGTGAAACAATACTACTTTCATTATCTTTAATTGTACTTTGACTTAGGAATGGGGTCCATTTCTGAGTCATGGTATTAGAAACCCAAAAGACTTGGAGAAATTAAAAACGGGAGATAACATATGCAATAGAATAGAATGAACAGAGGTGCAATATCTACACAGTAAAATCAGTACCATCAATATCAGCTGTGTATGTGTTGTAGCATGCAGAAGTATGGTGGTAGCCACCAGCAAACATGCAAATGCAGTTATAAGCTATAGCTCAACAGTTTACTTAGGATCAGGCTAAATTACTTATAGACAACGGCTTCCTATAGCCGAGACTTTGTAAGACAGCAGATGTTACAATGTGAGACGCCAACCCATTAAACACACATAATAACAGCAATGCCACAACTCATACACTAGATATTCTCTTCCCAAACACCAAATTAAAGTATGAACTGACCACCCAAGAGTTTAGTTAGTGCTTACAGCTGCTAGCGTTCATCACAATAACAGCAACACTAAATGTATCAGTGTGGTAACAATATTCTCAAAACAGATACCAGTTATTCTCTTCTCAAACACTAAATTAAAGTTTGAACTGCCTGCTCAAGTGTTTACTTAGTGCACACAGCTGCTAGCATTCATCCGGAGCTAAAAGTCTAATGACGTGCACCAACCTTACTAGGAAGTTACACTTAGGGTCAGGGTTCGCAAGTAGCTAGCAACAGTATATTAAAATTACAGTACTCCGTTTACTTCTCAGCAGGGAACAATAAAATAAGCAAGAAATAACAAAAAATACACTTACAAGGTGTCCACACTACTGCAGCGACGCCCGAGTCGCTGCCAGACCCTGGGGAATTAATGTTTAAAAATGGCGCCATTGCCAGGAGGGGTAAATGTAGCCTCTGCACGGCCTGCTCATGATTTTATTTAATCTAAATGTCACTGCCCACTTTGAATACTTTCAGCAGAAGTTTGGAAATATTTTCTGTTTGGTTAAATAGCCTGTCAACTAATTCCTTGCTGGAGACCACAGAGTATGGTAAAACCTCCTGAATTATTTCATTAACAGTGCTCATCTCTAGGTGCAGTCTCTTCTCTAAAAAAAAACAAAAATCATACACTTCATAGCATCCAACAAAGTATAGCTATCAGTGGCACAAGTCATTTGGAGTATTTGCCATGTACAGCACCTCAGTTAGTCTAGGAATACAAGGTCATATGAAGGACTACATTATTAACTCATCTGCAAAGGAAGCAGTTACCATGCTAGGGTACAACACATAACACTACATATTCATTTTAATTACTGATAGAGACTGGCGAGAATTTTCTTGTACTCCTAGTAACACAATAAAAACATTGCCCTTCACTCCATCCATCAGGCACATGTCACATGACCCAGTTATGTATCATTAAGCACAACTAGCTGATGAAATTTCAAAGCCATTTTGTTCTGTACCAATTTGCTTATTTCTTTAATTTTCTGCACAGTGGCATTACTAGCAAGCCACAGATATTACATCAGGTCTGTTTTCTCTGGCAACACCAAAAATCTGAGCTGGCTTTATCTACATTTGAGTGGCATGTGCTTCAGTGAGGGGGTGGAGTCATGCTGGGTCATTGATACAGGTAGGCTGAACATTTTTAACACAGTTTTCCTATTGTACACACAGACTAACCAGAAGAACTACATTCCATGCCACTGAACAAAAAGTATCATGCTCTTCTCACTTAATCTGAGAAATGTGTAGAATCATAAATCCTGCAACTTTTCTTCAGTGCCCATCAATTTAGGGAGGCAAGCACTTTACTCTTCCCGTTGCCTTTATTATACTAGTAGTAGAGGGCAGAACTCCTGTGTCATATTTTCACTAGAGAGACATTTTTTTAGTTCCAGTAATATCTCTTACATTTTCCTGCATGAGAAGATCACATGTAGATGTCAGGCAGCAGTTGAATTCAGTGTAAGAAAGCCAATTTAATATTCATGGAATGCAAGATACACTGCTTTTCACAAACAACCCTCAACAGACTGAGGACCGAATGGAGGCATCTTTAGCTAATTTTAAAATGTCAGTACATTAAAATCTGTAGTCAGTAGATGATCTTCGGCTACAGGTGCTGCTTTCATGGCATATACCTTAATAAAATAAAGTTTTGTCCTACATGTTTAACATCTTTACAGATTTTCTGATGCTACTTGGTACATCAAAAGAAAAGAGACACTGTCCATTTCAAACATGTGCACATTTGGATAATGATCATCATGTCTGCTACCTGCTGATTCAGTACAACCATTTCCGACCCTCAAACAACAGTTGGCACTACTGCACTGTATACTAGAAATTTGCCTGTCTTGCACATCCAAGGGTCTCCACCATTTGTCTTCCTTGCAACAAGCATTCCTGTTTTGTTGGAGATGCCACTGTTTATATTCACATATTTGACAACTTGCCCTCACTTCATTTAAATACATTAATCCTAACTTATTTTATTTACTTATTTATACATCAATCTATCGATCTATCTATCTAGCTATGCATTTATTTAACTATCTAAACTTTGTTAACCAGGTTAGAGGTATGTTAAGACCTCTTTCAGCCTCAGCCAGGGTCATATGACAGTACAAATATACAAAAAATGCACAACAGGTAATTAATTATACATAGAGAAGAGTGTTGTAGCTGAGCACAAAACAACTTAATTATGAAAAATGTGTTGAAGAAGGTTAAATTAGTAGGGAACAGCGGTTAGACAGAATCCTTATAAGATAAGCATGTATATTATTCTTTAAGGTGCTCCTTCAGTTAATTTTTAAATTCAGAAAGGTCTTGCAAGGTAGTATTCTTGTTTGGAATTCTACTCCAAGAGGATGATGAGTTTAAAGAAAGATTTTTCACAAACTGCATAGGATAAAAGAGGCCTTCTTCCCTTAATGCTAGTGCTACTGTGAGCTGTAACAATGTGCGTGATAACTGAAGTCCTTGATATAACAGCCCAATCAAATGCAGTACCCTAGTCATATATTTAACAAAATTACTGCAAGCATTTTGTTATGTTTTTCTAACAGCCTGTTACTCCATAGATTATATGCAGCTGTTGTCTTAGGTTAAGCACTAAAGTCCTCAGCCACAGTTTTCATCTTTGTCACATTCACAGTAATCCAACAGCTGGTCATTGTTTATGCTTGTTTTACAACTGTTCACACTGTTCTCTAAAATGGATATTAATTTAGGATTTGCATTGCTCAAGGACACAAACAGCTATTACAGTTTGACAGCAAAGAAATATCCAAACTGCCTGTGAAGTTTTAGAAATTTCTTTTGCTTCTCTGCTTTTGTAGAATCCCACACTGAACTGGACTGTCCTGATGTTCTTTATAAAGAACATTTTTTTTGGGGGGGGTGGGGTCTAATATAACAGCACTGTCACTGGGGCTGCTGGCACACAGCACTCTGTAGTGTTGTCTGTTTTTCTGCATGAAGGTTATATGTCCTCCCTGAATCCATGTACATTTTCATCAGGTTCTCCACTTTTATTCCACATCTGAAAGCCATGCATTAGGTGAATTGACAATCCCCCAAACTGCCCATGACAGTGTGTGTGTGTGTGTGTGTGTGTGTGTGTGTGTGTGTGTGTGTGTGTGTGTGTGTTTGTATGCGTGCATTTTCTGCAGGTAGATGTTCGTACTTCCTCCTACATACTGACATGCTATCTATTGTGAATTTTTGCCTTTTGCTCACTGAGTGCCAGGACAGGCTCAAGAACTTCCCCTTGACCTCAAAATGGATTAAACTGGTAATTAGGGAACTGATGGATGATGTCTGACTGAAGGTGTAAACATTTCTACTTTGTCCTTTTTCATGTCTCACACAGGAAGGAGTTCTTTTCAAAGACATAGTATAGGGAACGGGGATTACCTTCTGGAACTCCTCCTGTTTGTCTTGAACTTGTCTGACCTATTTTCATTGGAAATGTTTCCTTCCACAAACCAATTCAGTGGAAAACTAAAATTGAATACAGGGAGCTAGGCATACCAGACTGGATGCTACTTCCCCTCCAAGTGTGAATGACATTTACCCAGTTTTAAAAATGAGGGCTGCAAAGTTATGACTGTCATTATTAAATGTATGTATTAACATCTATTGCCAATGTTATACATTAAGTTTACATTTTTATTTTTGTTTATAACAATCATAAATTTATAATTTGTTTTATTAATTTTATTTATGAGAAATGAAAAATGAATTTGGTGCTGGAAAAGGCTGTTTATAAGTTTTCCACAACAGAATTTTAATTTTTTTTCACATTATAAACTACATAAATGCTATTTATGTACAACCTATGTAGCACAACCATAAGTTGCATTCCAACAGTATCCATCCTAGGCATATTTTCAGGAACATAGTGGATAATCAAATGATATGTATCTCGAAGTTATGTACTGAAGAGGAAACCTTCCAGAAGGAACACGAGGAACTACTAAAATACTTTGAAGAGAGAAGTTATACTGAAAAAGCCATTAGGATGAATGCTGTGAAAGTAAGTGAATTGAGATCTACTAAAGGGAAACCATACTATTCTAAGTATCAAAACTATGAGCAAACAAGTTCCACAGTACCAACTAAAAATAAAGTAAGATGCACATTAACTTATAGTACTGATAATAAGATATGTGATGTCATTAGAAAGTATTGGCCACTATTATCATCTGATGCTAAAATAAGAAAAATTGTTGGTGACAACCCCAGCTTTGCTTTCAGAAATAAGAAAAATCTCAAAAGGTTTTATGCCACAAGGATGGTATTAATAAAGGAGCAAGTAATGTTGCTTATACACATAGAGGCACTTGGAAATGTGGCTGCTGAAAAGCTTGCAATTTGATTAATGCAAGCAACCTTTTTAAATATCCAAAAACAGGAAAATGCTATAGCTTATGAAGTTTGTCTACTTGTACCACCAAAAATGTGATCTATATCGCTACATGCTCTCTTTGCTCAGCCTATTATATAGGTAAAACAAACAGAATGCTAAAAGAGCATATCCTATAGCATTTATCTGATATAAGGAATAAAGTAGATTCAAATGCTCTTTATTCACATGTGAAATTTAACAACACACATTCATTCAAATTTATGGTAATCTCTATTGTAAAAAAACATCGAGAGGAGGTGACTTGCAGAATAAAACGGAGGTAGAAGAACTCAAATGGATAATAGACCTAAGGGCAGATTACCCTCCAGGCTTGAATGGAATGGTACAATTGAAACCTATTCTAAAAGAACGTGGTCTAAATGGGAGGAGATAGAAATAGCTTTAACATTATTGGCCCAAACTAAGGGAGTAATCATTTGAGTGACAGCTACTATGGTGAATGCCTCATATGAATGATAGCTAATATGAGGAAGTGAGGTAAATCGAAGGAGTTGTCTTTCTGAGTGACAACTACTGCATGAGGAAGTGATGCAATGGTTTCCAAAGATTGTGACTGGTCTATCCAAGCTTTTACATATTCAGTTTTAGGCTCAATAAACAGGATCTGATGAAGGCTAAGGCCGAAAGCACTTGTCTTGTTACCTAATTTAATGATGCTGTTGTATTAAAGTTTTTATGTGAATTTTGTGCTCTGTTCATGGTGGCACATTCAACTGTTTGCTTTTAAAACCACAATATCGATGGAAGAATGTTGAAACTACAAACATTGACATGTTCTGTCCCTATTCCAGAATTACCTCAAAGTGAAGTGCTTTTTGCAGGGAGGAAACCCACTACACCCCCACACCTCCTGCTAATTTTATAATTTATCTGTAACTAATCACTGCCACTGCTGACATACCTGTTTTGCCTATACTAGTCAAGTGCTCCGCCAGGAGGGACAGCCACTTAAATTAACTACTCCCATATAATCTACCCCCATCTCTGTTAAAATCCTCTCCCTCTTACCACTCAGAGATTAGATATCTCCTTAAACAAAGTATTTAGTTTGGCATGAACATGGACTAAATTATTGTTTAAACTTGCGGAAATGGGTGAGAACCTACCTGTTTCTAGTGCTTCTGATTGTTTCTCTTCACTCAACCCTTGCCAGGAACAATGGTCTATCCACTCCACCCATGTTCACTCTGCTCCTCTACCCTGGCCCCAATTTCCACCCATCTCCACTACTCCCACATTTATTCTAACTGCTTATCCCTCCCATCAACCTTCTAACCAATCACATCAATACCCCCCCAACCCACAGAGCCCCACTCACCACCTATTTCCATTGACTACTTCAAGTATGCTACTTCAAACTATGCTTACACTCTTTACTTGCACTCTACTTGCACACCTTACATCTTACCAAGACACCATAATACACCCACTCAACCACTTTCATTGCACTACTACACTAACCACAAACCATCACCCTCCCACTTATTATTCCTGTCATACCAACACAATCACCATCACAATGCACCCTCCACATTATCAATCTCCTGCAACATTCAAACTCCCTTAAATACAGCAGACTAATCATTAGTTTTATAAAACTTATGTCTACTGCCCTATCTAAACTTGCCCTCAGTGGTGACATCCACCTCAACCCTGGTCCTAGCATCTCCAACTCCACACCTAATAACCAGCCTAATAACTGAACCATCTCACAACGTACAGCCAACAGAAAGCCAACTGACCTCCTCCTCCTAAGTATAAATATCAGAAGTAAAACCAACAAAACCCATGACCTCCACGTCAACATAGCCTTATACTCCCAGATATACTCACCTTGACTGAAACCTGGCTCAAACCTCACATTAACAGTGAGGAAATGCTCCCTACAGGTTATGATATACTACGTGTGGATAGGCTATCTAAGAAAGGGGGTGGTGTTGCTCTAATGTTTAAAAACCACCTAAACATTTAGATCCTTAACATATCAGCCCCCCAAATTGGTAATGAAGAAATCCAATATGCTAGCCTCAAACTAAACCTGAATAAAACAATTAACATCATGGGATGCTATTTCACAACTGGTCATAACACCTAGACACTAGAGAACCTCTTCAGTTGGCTACCTATCACCTTCCCCAAGAAACTATGAGTCTAGGTGATTTTAATATCAATTGGCTATCCTGCAGCAACAACCATCCAGCCGACCACCTAAACCTTCACAGTTTCTCCCAACGTATCCAGTCACCAACCTGGAGAAATAAAAACTCTAACAAACATTCTACTCTTGATTGGATACTAGTCAATAAATCCCCTCAGTCATATTTAGCTGGCTGCCTATCAGACAGCCTCAGTGACCATACCCCAACATTCCTACTGAAACACCACCTATAATGTGTTAAACCCATCATCTATTGGCAAATACGTAACAAGGTAAACTTTAACCCGCTCACATTTATCTCAACCCTTAAGAACTGTAAATGGACACCACTGAAGTACCTCAATCTAGATGACACTGTTCAGTTCTTCAATAGTACCTTCTTAAAAATCTTAAATACTCATGCCCCCATAAGAAATACCAGAGTCAAAGCTCAGAACTCCCCATGGCTATAGGAAAGCCACTAGGTCAGTAATGAAAATCAGAGACAGGGCCTGGGATCACTGGTACGTAACAAAAACCCCCTCAGCTAGACAAAAATTCCTCGAATTGTACAATAGGGTCAAAAAGCCAATAAAACAGGACAAAACCGAATACTAGGACAAAACCCAATACTATCAGTCCACCCTAAACTCCTCCCAAAACAACTCCAAGTAATTCTGGTCCTCCATAAACTCCATTCTCCACCCAGGAAAAGTTGGCATCCTTCCACATAACACTCTCCCCTCTTCAAAAAGTACTGCTAGCTCATTCAATAAACACTTCACAGAAACCATTCTATCTGTAGCTAAACAACACAACCACCTCTTCTCCCTCCCCACATCAGCACCTAATAATCTACTCACTGCCTTTTTGTTTGCTCCAGTTCCTACCTCCAACTTAAAAAACTGCTATTGAAACTTAAGCCTACTAAACTAGTTGCTGCCAATCTCCCCTGTGAATACCAAAAATAGGAGTTGATAGCCTATCCAGTCCCTATCTTGATTAACTGGTCCCTATCAGAATGCTATGTCCCTACACGGTGGAAAATATCCCACATCACTCCCCTCCATAAAGGTGGCTCCCTCCACTGAACGCTCCAATTACAGTCCTATAGCCATCCTTTCTCTACTTTCCAAAATACTTTAGAGGTGCATTCATTCTCAAGTCCTAGATTACCTCCCAACTAATAACCTCCTCTTCAGCACCCAACATGGCTTAAGGCATACCATAGCACGACTACCACTTTGCTCTCTTTCACTAACAATATCCTTCACCATAAAAAACAGTGGCTTGTTCTCCTCTGCAACATTTCTGGATCTATCTAAGGCTTTTAACATGGTCTTGCACAAACAACTTATCTCTGTTCTCACTTACCTATCTTTTTCCCAATCAGTTACTGAGTGATTTCACAGCTAGCAGGCAGCCTACAATCCGTTGTTTGGCAAAATGAAATATCTCCTCAACTCCCTGTCTCACTCGGTGTTCCACAAGGATCAATCTTAGGACCCCTACTTTTCTCACTCTTCATCAATAATCTATTTACTGCCACCAAACAGGCCTCTCTCATACAGTAACAATAAAAAGCACACCGGTGTTACCAGGATAAAATCACCAACCTTTTATTAAAACTACAAAAACTTCACTGACTAAGCGCTTTCACCCTAGTAGGACATCTTCAGCGTCAGTCTATACATTTGATAATAATCCTTATATACTTTTGGTGGTCATCAACATAATCAGCACTAATTGAACACAATGAGTCACATCATCTAATAATCTTTTTGTATAATAATTAACTCTGTAGTTACCCATTAAAACATTTTCTTGTGTAAACTTCAGGAGTCAGTTCTTACTAACCGAGTATACAATAATATAAAAGTGCAAAACAAAATGTTTTTTATACAAACTTAGATTTGGTGAAAAGACTACTGAGAATGAACTATATATTGTTATACTACAAAATCAAAATCAAAATTAAAATATGAACAATAATAAATGAATAAATGATCATGCCATACCTCTAATTATATAAAAAATAATAAAATATATATAAAGTAAATAAATGTTGGGTCATTGTTCATAAGTTATTCAAAATGTATTGGAAAAATATTAGATACAAGCTGCCTTATGTTTTAATATACAAGCTAGGGATAGAGCTTCATTGATGCCAGGGACGTTGTTGGCATCTAATCGAATCTGCCAAAGGCATTCCCTAACCTCCAGGATAGTTTTATAATCTCCCCCAAACTCTTTTATCCAAAGCCTATCTATAACAAAAAACAAAAAATTTTTAAAATTAGAACAGTTATTCGTATGATTATATAATGAATTAGTAGGTTTCTTATTTTTAATGTCCCTGTAATGTTCTAAAATTCTGTATCTCAACTTTCTAGTAGTCATACCTATATAAAATGCTGGACAGGAAAGACAGGTGGCTACATAAATTACCATATTAGTGTTGCAGTTGCAATAGCCTGGACTCTTTAATGTCCACTTGTAATTGCCCGCAGAGACATAGGGGCCATCGTTGATGTATTTACATGCTTTGCAACTGCCACACTTAACCATCTTAGCAGGTCTTTGGCCAAAAGTTGTTGGTGTACTCTCTAAACTTTCCTTAATGTTCAACCCCCTACTGTTAATAAAAAGGGGGGGTTTTACCCAGTGTGTCATGTAGCTCTGTAGGGATAGTGTCTTTCTAAGTCTTCTGAATGATGTTTTTAACCTCCATAGCTAGTAAATTGTGCTGTAAAACCATTCCAGTTGAAATATTTATGTTGTCTCATTTAGTGGTTCTGACTTTGTTGTTGTCCACCACCCTTTTTGTATCTTTCAAGACGGGAATAAAATCAGTGACCCTTCTTCTGATGACATCATTTTGAAGTAAGGTAAGCATGTCCAAAGGGTAACCCCTTTGGACAAACAAGTCCGTCAGAACTCCCGTTTCGCTGTTGAATTTACTGTCCTCACTGACAATACGTGACAACCTAATCATCTGTCCCTTGGCCACGTTCTTCTTAATGTAATAGGGATGACAACTGTCAAAATGTAAAAACGGATTACTATAGGTTTTCTTCCTATAAATATTGGATTCTATTGCACCATCTTTAATATATAAACGTAAATCCAAATAATCTATCATCTTGTCATCAACGTTGTGTGTAAATCTCAAAAATGAAGTGGTGGTGTTTAAATAATTAATGAATTCCTCTACTTCATCCTGAGTACCTCTCCATAGGAACAGGATGTCATCCAAAAATCTCAAGTAGATGATTAACCTAGATTTATACTTGGATTCCAGCACAAATTGTTCCTCCCATTCAGCTAAAACTAGGTTGGCATATACAGGTGCGCACCTGGCGCCCATAGCCACACCAGTCGATTGTCTATAGAATTCATCTTCAAATCCTAAATAATTGTTCTCCAGTACAATACGCATCATATCGACCAGCAAGCCTCTCTTCATCCGGTGTATATCACTGTGTTTACCAACACTCCTATCAAACCTCTCCGGACCAACTTCATGGGGGATTACTGAAAATAAGTTGGTAATATCCACAGTTACAAATAGAAAGTCTCCTGGTGATGCACCAGATAGTCCCCCGAGGCAATCTAGGCAGTGCCACGAGTCCTTTAATACATGTGGCAAGTTGTCCAAAACCACCTTGGTCATATTGTCTATAAATGATGCTAATGGTTCCATTTTGGAACCCCTGGCTGCAACAATTGGTCTAAATGGGGGATTAGCAATATTTTTGTGAATTTTAGGTATCCCAAATAACTTGGGTATAACAGGATGTTCCACTTGTAAATATTTATATTCATCCATATCAATCATTCCCTCACAAAGCATCTCGTAGAGTTGCCAATCAATCTTAGCGTATGCCTTGTGAACATCAAATTTAGACACTAGCTCATATGTGTCAGAGTCAAAAATAATACTCTGCATATAACCAGAGTAGTCAATATTGGTCATTATGACTACCCCTCCCCCCCTGTCTGGTTTCATAACCCTGTAGTCGGTACTAGACGAAAGCTCTTTTAAACAAAATGCTTCAGCTGATGTTAAATTTTTGTTGTTATTGTAAACGGTATACTGTTTATCAATCAGTCTCCTGATCTGGGTAGTACATAAAAGTTCATAAACGAGAATCACAGGGTTATATGGAGGAATAAAAACACTACTTCTCGAGTGTAAATATTTGCGTCTCCCTGTCAACTTGTGTTTTGTTGTTAAAAAACAACTTTAAATTTAATTTCCTAGTATATAACTTCAGATTAATGAGCAATTTACCAATATCATATTTGAAGTTGGGGACAAACGAGAAACCTCTTCTTAATAAACTCAAATGACTTTCAGATACCTCCAAGTCAGAGTAATTGTAGATATGAAAGGAGTTATCTCCAATAATAAGGGGACCTCCATTGCTCGTCAAACATGAGGTCACAATGGTGTCAATGGGATTGAGGGTACCATAGGGCAATGTGTCCATATTTAAATGTACAGAGAAACAATTCTCCACCTCCTGCGAATAGTTCATCTATGGTGCCAATTCCTGTTGTTGAAGTTGTTCCTCCCCTGACCCCCACCCCTCCAATTGTTGCCCGAGTGAAACCCTTGTCTATGAGGTGTCCTCTGATCTATCTGTTCCGGTGGATGGCCCCAATTTCTTAGCCTGTCCGATTGTCTCAATGGAGGTTGGTGCTCTAAAAAAACGTCCTCCTCCTCTACATCTGTATGTAACCCTTCAGTCACCCCTACATCAGTTTGAATGGTGTCCCTCCTAGTTTCCCTATCCGGTATGTTATCATGTGTAGTCTTCAGTGTAGGGCAGGCTCTTTTTTCTTTATACTCATTCGTATCCCTCATAATCTTTTTTTGTTTTCTTTCCATACTAATCTTGACAAATTTGTCAAGGTCAGTTGTAATTCTATCAAGTCTATTTTTGTTACTTTCAAAAAGCAAATCATTCATGATACTTTGGCAATAACACATAACATGCTATATCAACCATCTAAAACATCTGCTCTTAGTAACCTCTTGATCCCCTATAATAACTTGAAACAACTATGCTCTGCTGAAAAGCTTCAAGTCAACACAACTCGAATTACTAATTCTGCAGGTAACTGCCTTTTTTCCAACTCAGTAGGCAAAATATGGAATAACCTCCCCCTCACACATTACCTCTATAGGCTCCTTTGATCTTTTTAAAAAACAACTTCTTGTACATCTTAACAACTTCTGGCTCTGCTCTTGTACCAATCCAGACTAATCAACCTTCTACCTTCTACTATCATACTTCCTTATTTCAAAACTGCAATCTTTCTCTGTGATCTCAAACGACCTAATGACTGTACAGTTTCTACTGTTCTCAAAAAAAAAAAAAAAAAAATTGTATATACACTAATATGTATGAAATGACCTGAACGGAGTGTAGTTTTAAAAAGAATTAATGCCTTTCTCAATAAGTAGATAGCACTATATGTTTTCTATTTTCTTGATCTAGACTATTAAGTATGCATGGTAACTCAATGTCTATGTCACAGGAACTTATTGTAAATGTTCAATTTGTATAACCTTGTTTTAATCTGTGGAGCTTTTCTCCCCGGGCCTCCACTGAAAATGGAAATTATCCAGCTGGACTAGCCCGGTCAACAAATGTAAAATAAATAAAAATAAAAAAATAAAATAATTCACTCTAAGTTGTTAAGCCTACTAATATTGTCTTTGATAATTCTCATTAAATCCATTCCTGTTCTATCAAATAATTCCAGCATATTGCTATATGCCTCAGAGTTGGCCTCAATACCTATGGGTATCTTAAATATTCTCAAACCCCTCGGTACTTGATTTAATTCAATGGATCGTTCCAAAAAAACGTTATCCATTTGCAGGGATTTATATTTTCTGGCTAACTTTTCAAATTTGGATAACTGGGAGTTAAATGTCCCCAAACCATTATTCTGTATCCTAGGTATCTCACCTAATGTAGGGGGTACTAAAAAATTCTCCATGTCAAAAGATGACCTTCCTATTAAGTTATTATTATCAGCCCCCCTCATGTTGTTGTCGCTTGCATTGTTGATATCTAGTCTAGGGTTGTTACCCCTTTCCTGTCTTGGGATATTCACATTCAACTGTCTCTCTGCGGAAGTCCCTGGTGGTGTGTGCATAGTAAAAAGCTCGACCTGCGTGTCTGTTAAACTGTCATTTTTGTCTTTGCTGTTGTTAGCGTGCAATAGTGAAATAATTTGTCAAGAAAGCTCCAAGTATTGAACCATAAGTTGCTCCATTTTAAACAATAAGTGTTTTAAGTCCCTTAAATGTCAAGAACATTAAATAGACAATCTACCAATTCAAATAACACACTTTTTAATATAGTGTTGTATAATTCTATCAACTGTCCTTAAAACACAAAAAAAATATATAAATTAAAAATATTTGTGTATTAATTTTGATAATAATGCATGTCAAAAAAGATTTAAACACCAACAAATGATTTAGTGCCCCTCTAAGTAGTGTGTGTGTTACTGGCACTTTGTCAAACTGAATGTGTGTTTAACTTCCACCTAGGTAGGTGTAGATATAATTCTAATAATAAATCTATAACAAAATAGATCTCATGAACAGAAATAATGTGTGAACTGTATGCTTGTAACAAAATCCCTTGTGCAAGTCAAATGTTGACCAGTTGATATAATGACCACTATATAACTCCTCAATTCAAAAAAATCACATTGAAAATAAAAATAAAAATAAATGTAAAATTCAACGTAGTAAAAAAAAAAACAAAACAAAATTCCAGAAAATACAGCCTTGTCACGATGTTAAAATAAAGAACAACCAGTCCGTTTTAAAGACTCCACAAATGATGAAAATATTGCAAGTGTTAAAGTTCCTTAGCAGTAGTCGAAACAATATTGGAGTAGGTGCACCAGTCTTGACTTAAGCCCCTATACAAAGAGGCCGTCAGAAAATGAACATTTGCAACATAAACCAATGTTGGAAAAAAGTGCTCAGGCCTTGGCTTAAGCCCCTATACAAAGGGGCTATCAGAAAGTGTATATTTACAACGTAAACCACCACAAAAACCTGGTGGTGGTTCCAATAATGCCTCTTTGCTTGTACCCAATACAGAATCACAAAATTTTAACTTGCAAACACCGAACAGAGTCACAAAATCATGTTCGGAACAAGTATACAAGAATTAGAGTTACCTCAAACAAGGCAGTTGTTAAAAATTCTCTCACCCACTGTTGATTCAAACTTCCAAACTTGCTATTGTTCAAACTTTCCTGATGATCTGTTAGTCTTTCTTCCAATAACGAAGAGAAAAAAAACGGACCAATACACCAAAAACCAAGGCAAGAAAATGTTTCTCCTTCGCCGGTAACCCCTGGGAAAGCAAAATCAGCGTTACGCTCGAGTTCCCCAGTTGAGGGAAGATGTCACTTCCTGTATACGCACCTAATGTGGATGAAAAAACAAAATGTGCATCTTAAAGTAATCTTGTTGGACCATACAAACAGGATAGTTAGATTCCAGAATGTCCGTTGTGACCTACTCCGAGTAGGTCAAATCACATAACAATTAAAGGTTATTAAGGCCAAAAAAACAACAGATATCCTTGTTAGCTATTCAGCTCCACTTAGGGATAGGTAATCACCTCCGGTGCACGTCGCCACGTAGTTAACCATACAGATTGGAAAAAATAGACATGTTTTCAGCCTGTTATCTTTCAAAAATAAGGTTAGATCCAATAAACATGGAATTAAACGTCCTCCTTCACCTCTGCAAATTCTTATAAATGAATTTAAAGTCCAAGAACTCTTTTCAACGACTAATAGCACTAGTGACGATCTGAAGTAGTGCTAAGAAGGTTGGAACCAAGTGATAAACCTTGGTCCACACCGTGTGCCAAAAAAATAGACAGTGAACTCCAAAACAGAATAAATAAACTAGTAACAATAAAAAGCACACCGGTGTTACCAGGATAAAATCACCAACCTTTTATTAAAACTACAAAAACTTCACTGACTAAGCGCTTTCACCCTAGTAGGGAATCTTCAGAGTCAGTCTATACATTTGATAATAATCCTTATATACTTTTGGTGGTCATCAACATAATCAGCACTAATTGAACACAATGAGTCACATCATCTAATAATCTTTTTGTATAATAATTAACCCTGTAGTTACCCATTAAAACATTTTCTTGTGTAAACTTCAGGATTCAGTTCTTACTGAGTATACAATAATACAAAAGTGCAAAACAAAATGTTTGTTTCTCATACAGTATGCAGATGATTCCACCATCATCTGCTTAGCCCAATCCCTACCTGAACTGCATAAGATCACACAGGAAGCCTTTACCTGTGTAGAAACTTGACTATCTAATGCCCAGTTAATACTCAACCCAAACAAAACTAAACTCCTCATCTTCCAACCCACAAAACCTAACCCAACCAATTCCCACTTTAACATTACAGCCAATGACAATACCATCATCTTCCCAACGGAACACAACAAACTACTAGGTGTTGAGATTGACAACTGTTTCAAATTCGACATTCACATTTCTCTGACCATAAAAAAGTTTACAAAAAACTAGGATCTTTGTACAGAAATAAGCAATTCCTCACCAAAACAGCCAGAATTTCAGTTGCCAATTCCCACCTTATCTCCACCCTACTCTATGGCTCTTCTTTATTTACCAACCTTAGACAAACAGACCTAAATAAGCTTGAGTCTTGTTACAACAAAATCACCAGGTTTGCCACCAGGGCTTCCTATTGCAGTTACCACTGTATCTCACTTTCTGAACTTGACTGTCTCGAACTTCCTCAACTTCTTCACCTGAATCAACTCTTTCTTGCTCAAAAGTTAGTAAACTATCCTCTTAAAAGTCCCATCCCTTCAAAATCTACTCCAGACATACTGTATCACCAGACCACAACACTCCAGTGTTATGGAACCCCCCCCCCCCATAACCTCTATACCATCATGTAATCACTTCAAAGCTGTACTAAAAACTCACTTAGCAAAATAACTGGTTATGCCCTTGCACTGATCCAGACTAGTGATCCTCTTTTTCTACATCTCCCTCCTCTCCCCTCCCTAACCACTCTGCCTACCCTGCATGATTCATTTCAATCTGCAGGTGCTGGCATCCCTTTTCTAACTTTCTTTAATACCTCACTTCATCTCAACTCCTTATGCACCTACCCAACATCTATTCCACCTATACTACTTACTCTGTCGCCTCTCTCACTCCTTAATCTTCCCCTACTATTTCTCCTAGTCTCTGCACTTGCTTACTCCACCATCTCGCTGAATGCTGCTTTATATCTGTTTCAGTTTACAGCCATATCTGTTATGTCTAAAAAGCTTATAACTATACCTTTTTGCTGTGATTGTTACTATTTCTATTATTTTTTTAATATGTGCCATCTTGGATGTATGCATATATTATTGTATAATGCATGTATATGCTCTGTCCTTCAAGTAACTATGTTATTCATATTTAATGTTGTGGCTATTGCTGGTATTGTTCACTTGATTTATATCAATTGTCTTTTTCAATTAACTCTGTAGTTAATGTATCTTTGTGTGGAGCTTTTCTCCTCGGGCCTCCGCTGAAAAAGGACCTGTGTCAGTTGGATTTTCCCAGTAAACAAATGTAAGTAAAATAATAATAAATAATAAAATTAACTCTGAAATCACACAACCTCATAGAAAGGGAATACTCTCCCTACCCAGGGATTGTCAATCTCGCACACGTGTTAACCATCTGTTTGCACTGAATGAATGGTGACAACCAAACAAATGTCAGAGTAACTAGTTTTTCAACTAGGTGTAGGAGAAAAACATAAAAAAAAATATATATATATATATATATATATATATATATACATATACATATATATATATATATATATATATATATATATATATATATATATATATATATCTATATATATGTTTCATTTCAGAATCTCGAGCTACTGAAATATCGAACTTCAGTAGTTCGTGATTGAAGTGTCAAAACTGCACTTGCACGAAAGTGCAGAATACAGAGTGTTGAAATGATGAATGCAGAAATGTCGAATCCATGGTGTGGATGTTGCTGGAAATTCAGGTAAGTGAGGTTTACTAGAGGTTTTGGGTAGGAATTTTAGTGTGTGCGAGTGTGTTTGGAGTTTTGAGGTGTGGGTTGGGGTAGGTAGGTAAGATTGTAAGTGTTGTGGGTGGTGGTATTTGTATGTATGTGATGTGTTTGTGCAAGGGGAGTGTAGAGTGTGTAGTGGTAGTTTTTGTGTGTTTGTAGAGCGACCTTGGAGTTAGTATATACAAGTAGGGGTGGTTTGGGGGTGCAGCCCCCCACATGGGGGTGCAGGGGGACTTGCCCCCCCTGCTTATATTTAGGATCAATGGTTGTATTTGTTTTGTTGTGTTTGTGTGTGTTTTGTTGGTTTATAGTGTAGGGAGGAAGGTGCATGTGTGCTTGTTTGTGTATGGAGTGTGTATGTGGGTAGTCGTGAATTTGAATTTTGCACTTTTGGGGTTTCGGGTATTTCAGTTTTCGGCTTTACAGTCTCAGAATACTGAATTTTGATATTTCAGGATTGTAAAGTGAAACTATATATATATATATATATATATATATATATATATATATATATATATATATATATATATACACATATAGAGAGATAATATATGTGTGTTTTCAATCTGTTGATTCACCAGTTTGTCAAAAGAGTGTGAAATGCTTGGAAAATTGCACTAGAGTAACATATTTAGAGTGCTGGAGATATCAAAAGAAGCTAGATTGAGTGCATGTGGGTAATGTAAGTGCAGGTTTGTGATTTTAAGGATCAATCTTTCATATATATATATATATATATATATATATATATATATATCAGAAGTTTCTTAATAATTTTTCACACTGAGATAATAGAAGGAAGGACACTGAGCAAACTCGGATCTATAATATATAACATTAAGTATCCTGTTTTTTTGCTTATTTTTTCTAGTTATTTATAGCACTTTGTCTACTGTATACTTTTCTAGCTAGTTTCACTGTATGTGAGGTATTAACTGGAAATTGTCCACTTTTATTAAGCAATTGTTTGGGTTGTTTGAGTCTGATCTCCTGCCAAGGACAGTGTCATATAACTTGTTTGCAGTTAAAAGCTTTCTCTAGAGGCTCCTTTATCTGTTTAAAACTTTCATTTAAAGGCTCACTGCTGCTTTTCTGCTGTGCGAAACATTTCTGCAGTTTGTTTCCACCCTCCCTCCCTATTTGTATGCTGTTCTTATAGTTGGTGGCTTTGCAGTTGCCCGCCTCTACTGTAAATTTGATCTGGGACACTCCTCCCAGTCTAGTGTTATTACCTCATTCTACCTAATACAGGGAGAACATTTGAGAAGGCCAACCCAGTTAGTTTCTGCTCTTCCTTTCCCCTTAAAAAACATTTCTAAGCTTGTTTTATGCCTTTCCTGTGGGTAGTCTAGTCTGGATACAGATTTGCTGTGTCCAGAAATGTTTGTGGGCTTCTAAGCCCCCAAGCCTTACTGTGTTTGAGGGAAGCCTTCTAGCTTAATTTTGTTTCTTAGAACTAGCCAGTTTTTTAGTTTCAGCACTCGTCTGTTTCTTTGAGCTCAGCACTTGTTCAGAACTCATTGTAAGCACTAAATAAGCTACAAATTACTACAGCACTCAACTTTCCTCACTTGTCTAGAGGAAAACAGTTTCTAGTACTTAACAAATAAGCACCTATCCAGGCATGTCTAAGGGTCAGCTTTCTCCTGTCTACCTGATGAATCTGGGCATCTTGGGGCAATGCAATTGCCTCATGTACACAGACAACCCTCTCCTCCTACCACCCAACACTACAACCTCTGAGAGATGCACTTATATAGCCAAACTGGAAGCAAAGCTCTCTTCACCCAAGACTGGACCAGACAGTCAAAAGGAGAAGGTAAACATTTGCACCACACCACACTCATCATATAGTCCCTCAAAACCTACACCACAAAAACACACACATAGAAACACAAAACACACACCTACAATCACGAAGGCTCTCAGTAAAAACCTGCCAAAGCAACAGTAACCTCCAAAGTACAAATGCAAGCAACCTCCACCCCCCCCAACGCAACCCAAGTGACACATAGCCCACAAACTTAGTGTGCCACTCAACCACAGCCCATAAGGCACAACAACGTACCCAACACTCTAGTCATAGGTGACTCTACAGTCAGGCACAGTGATGTTCCACTCACCAGGCTAAACAAGGAGAAAGTTACTGTCACAGCTGCCTGCTGGGTGCCAGGATCTGCCACATAATGCATGCACTCAGGTCACTCCACAACAAGTACGAATATGACTCTGTCATTGTCCATGTTGGTGTGAATGACCTGTGACGTACCTCCCTGGACTACATGAAAAGGGACACGGAGGAGCTGTCCAATCTTGTAGCCCAGGCAGGTATGACCCTAGCCCCGAGTATCATCCTGCCATCACCCAGAATGATACCACAGTACAAGGAGAAAATGACTGACTTCAACAATTTGCTAAGCTTCTGGTGTCATTCTACTTTGATCCAGTATCTGTCTGCCTGGGATGACATGATCGACAAGCCACAATGCTTTGCCAGAGATGGCCTGCACATGTTGCCCCTGGGATTCCGGATCCTGGCTAAGGCTCTAGCCAACCCTATAGTGCCTTTTTTAGGCAAGGTTCAAATGACAAATTCACCACTGTAACAGGTACAAGTAAGCAGAATCTGAGGGTATTGCTACTCAATACTAGAAGTCTAAACCTCAAAATGCACTCACTCGAGGCACTCCTTAAAATGGAGAACATCGACATCTGTGCAGTGACAGAGACCTGGTTCAAGGCTCCAGAGAGTACCCCTGCATTACCAGGCTATAATTCATACCACAACTTTCGGCCACCTAACCTGGACCGAAACACTAAAGGCGAAGGCGTGCCCATATTCATTAAGGATATCCACACCTCCAGGCTAGTTGCTCAGCATAATGCATCTGAGATTATCCAAGTGCAACTAACTCTGGGCAAGACTGCAATCCAAATTGTAGCTTGCTACAGATCCCCCACCATGCCCCGGGATTCCCACTCCTCATTTCTTGATACACTGGAAAATATTAGGGTAGAATCTAACACCCTAATAATGGGCGATTTCAACTACCCCACCATTAACTGGGAAAACTACTCGTACCAACTCTTGTGCTCCACATTTTCTGGAATTTATAAATTCCAATGCCTTGGATTAACTTATCCACACCCCCACCAGGGGCAGCAATATCCTAGACCTGGCTATTACCAACATGGGCAACCGGTGCTCCACACCAGAGGTCAATTCCTTGTTGGTCAGATCCGACCACAAGCTAATCACCCTAGACATCCACATCCTTCCCCCACCCCCCATTAGGGAAACCACCGTAAAATATTTCTCCAAAGCCAACTTCACGCTTCTTAAGACAGAAGTGGCAAACTTCACGACACCCATGCTGACGGACAATAGAGGTATGACTGCCGAATCCTACACAAACGCACTTTATAAGCACTTACATGACTGCATTGATCATGCAATCCTTAACAGAACCAAGATGCTATCCACCCAAAAAAGGAAGCCAATCTGGTGGTCCCCTGCCATAAACAAACTCTACAACAGAAGAAAGAAAGAAACTGTTTCAAAAAAAGAGTAAAATCCCATGGTTGGAGGAACTCCCTGGTCAGCCTCAGTAAGAAGCTGAGATCCCTCATAAAATCCTCCAAAGCTAGTTACGAAAACAAAATCACCACTAACTCTACAGACAACCACAAATCATTCTATAACTATGTCACGAATCTCAATGACAACACTTAGATCTGCTCTGAGTTACGGCACAATGGCACTAAATATACAGAACCAACTGAAATTGCCAACATCCTGGCAGATAGGTTTAGAGCTAACTTTATCCCCCTCTCATCCCCTAAATGGCCCATCTCTATACCGGAAGAATGCAAAGTTCCTGTAATCACGGCTGTACAGGTAAAAAACACTCTCCAAAGCCAAGAACACAGCATCCATGGGACCTGACAACATCCCAGCCTGCGTTCTACATGAACTACAGAACAAACTGGCACCCCACCTAAATACCATGTTCAATCATAGCCTCATCTCAGGCTATGTGCCCACTGAATGGCGCACAATGACTATTATCCCACTCCATAAAGGGGGAGCCACCACAGACCCGGGAAACTGCCGCCCCATTAGCCTGATGAGCCTGGTCTGCAAGGCTATGGAATGTGTCATCATGGAACTTATAAACAATGACATTGATAATCTCCAAACTGTGGACCCCACCCTGTTCGGGTTTGTAAAAGGCAGATCATGTCTCCTAAACCTGATAGACTTCTTTGAAGCGGTCACCAAAGCCATAGATGGGGGTAAGGTGATCACACAGCCTATCTAGATCTCGCCAAGGCTCTGGAATTATAGATAAACTCACTAAACTAGGTATAAATCCCTATGTCACAAGATGGGTTGCTAACTGGCTCACTGACAGAACCCACACTGTGAAAGTAGCAGACTCCAAATCCAACTTCAGATCAGTGACAAGTGGAGTACCACAGGGTTCAGTCCCAGGTCCTCTCCTGTTTGGTATCTACTTCTCTAAAGTACACGCTTACACAGATGGTCTTTGGTTAATGAAGTCTGCAGATGACTGCAAACTAGGAGCCATAATCAAAACTCCAAAAGATGTGGACATCCTACAAAAGGGCCTCACTGAGACAGATGCCTGGTGTCAAAGCCATGGCCTCAAGCTCAATGCCAAAAAGTGCATTGTCATCCCTTTTGGTAAAAACTCTGTACCCATGAACTACCACATAGGCGGTAGTCTACTTAACACCAAAAGTGTGATAAGAGACTGTGGGACACAGGTGGACAGTAGTCTCTCCTTTGATAATCACATCGCCACAGTAGTCAGGAAATCCTTCTATGTGGCACACCTCATCACAAAAGGTTTCTCATCCATGAAAAAAGAGGTCATTGTTCCCTCTACTCGTCACTCATTAGACTGATTATAGAGTACAACACCCCTTTTGGCATGTACCTCACAATACATCTACAACAACTGGAAAGGCTGCAGAAATACCTCACAAAGAGGATTACCAGCCTCAAACAGATGCCCTATGCAGACCATCTCAAAAAAATAGAAGTTATGTTCTTACCATAACGTTCCATGTTAGTTGTCTTCTTCTCGCCTTCTTGCTGGATGGGTTCGGAGCCAACCTTGGCCACTCTAAAAGCTCGAGAGTTGGTTCCACCGGCTCAAGGCTCCCCCTATATCCCACAATGCTAGGCGTGAGTTACCTCAGATCTCGTTTGTAAGCTAGGCCCAGCCTATAATAGTAATAGAATAACTAGTAACAAAGTCCACCTCTATAAACAAGGGAGAAGAGAAGGGTGACCTACATCCTGATCCAGGAAATATGCACAGCAGAGCATATACCTAAAGTACAGAGGTGGTAGAAAGAGAGGTCACAATCAAAACTCCTCTAGGTCTGTCCAGGCCAGGGGAAGGAGGGTGGGAAGAAGAAGAGAGAAGACAACTAACATGGAACGTTATGGTAAGAACATAACTTCTATATGTTAAGTTGTCTATCTCGCCTTCATTCTTGCTGGATGGGACCGCGTCCCTAGCACCTTGTCCCGGGTGGCCTAACGGAACAGACTCTTGAGAACAGTGGAACCAAAGTTAGCTCTATGTCTAGAGGCTAAATCCAGCTTATAATGAGAAATGAAAGTGTGAGGAGTAGCCCAAGTAGCCGCTGTACAAATGGTGTCAATAGGCAGTCTATCTTGGAAAGCTATAGAAGTAGCCAAAGCTCTGGTAGAATGGGCTTTAGGTTTGCTAGGCAGCTTTTGGTGTCTAATTTCATAAACAAGGGAGATCAGAGATGTTAGCCATCTGGATAATGATACCTTTGAAACTGAAAGTCCCTTTCTGCCTTCTGCATAAGAGACGAACAGCTGGTCAGATTTTCTGAATTGTTTTGTTCTATCCAAATAGTACCTTAACTGACGATGAACATCTAGCCAATGCAATCTTTGTTCAGATCTGTTAGAATATTCTGGAAAAAACACCGGGAGGTCAATGCTTTGATTTAGGTTAGCCGAGGAGGCTATTTTTGGTAAAAAGGACGGGTTGGTTCGTAAAGATACTCTGTCCTTATGGAACAACAGATAAGGAGGTCGACAGCTGAGTGCATGAAGTTCTGAAATTCTTCTAGCTGAAGTAATGGCTACTAGAAAGAGAGTCTTCCATGATAGTAATTTTAAAGAACAGGAGGCTGCAGGTTCGAAAGGAGAGAATTAAAGAACTGAGAACTAAATTTAGGTCCCAAGGAGGAGGAGGATTTCTTACCGGAGGTCTGAGTAGAAAAACTCCTTTCAAAAAAGCTTTGCAAAGCTTGTGGGACATGATGGCAGAATCTGAAATGCCCACATGAAAGTTAGAAATAGCTGCCAATTGAACTTTAAGAGTAGAAGGAGATGAACCTGCATGGAAGAGTTCAGCTAGGAAATCAAGGACCATTTGGATGGAAGTAGTGAAAGGATCTATGTCCTTCCTTGAGCCCAATAGGCGAAACGTTTCCACTTACTCAAATAAATCTTTCGAGTGGAAGATTTATGGAAGCTATCAAAATATCTCTAACAGAGTGAGATATTTGAGGAAGCCTGGCTAAGGTTGGAATTGGAGGAACCAAGCAGTGAGGTTCAGGGAGGGAAGGGAGCGATGAAACTGACCCGACTGATGGATCAAAAGATCTGGAACTAGGTCCAGATGCCAAGGTCGCTCAACAGAAACTGATGTAGAAAGGGGAACCAAACCTGTCGAGGCCAGTGCAGACAATGAGGATCAATGAAGCCTTCTGAGCGATGGCTTTCTGTATCACTTGAGAGATTAGTGGGAAGGGGAAATGCATACAGAAGTCCCGGGGCCAAACTTGGACTAGAGCGTCTCTGCTGGGTTGGCCTGGTAACGGGAAAAGGGTGAAAAATCTCTGCACTTGCTGTTTTGGGGAGTAGCAAAAGGTCGCAGCAAGGCTGGCCCCACTTGAGAAAAATTTCTCTCACAACAGAGTCTTTCAGAGACCACTCGTGAGGCATGAGGATAGCTCTGCTCAACTTGTCCGCGATTTGATTGGACTTCCGGGATGTGCGTTGCTATCAGAAAACGCTGAGAAGAAATCGCCCATTGCCACAGTCTGAGTGCTTCTCGACACAGGGGTAGGACCTGGTTCCGCCTTGTTTGTTGATATACCACACTACAGACATATTGTCCGTCTGGATTGCTATCGTTCCCAAGGGAAGAGAGTCTTGAAGGGCTTGCAACGCTAAAAGCACTGCTCTCATCTCTAGAACATTTATGTGCAAGTGGCATTCGTCTGGTTGCCATGTGCCCTGGACAGTTCTGCCCTGATAATGTCCCCCCCATCTGATCAGGGATGCGTCCGTTGGCAGAGTAGCAACTGGAGGAAAGGGAACAAAGGGTCTTCCCAATAAGAGCTGAGGGGAAGACATCCACCACAGGAGATGATTTCTGCATGTTTGCGTGATCATAATGGTGTGAGACATTGGAAGTTGCTGGTATGACCATTGCATGAAGAGCATCCATTGAAGGATTCTCATGTGGAATCTGGCTTAATGGAAGCAGAGGTATGGCAGCCGCCATAATCCCCAACACTTTCAGAACTAGCCTGGCTTTGATTCTGTTGCTGCTGAAGAGGAGCGAGACTATTTTGTGTATGTCTGTTATTCTCTGATCTGTTAGTCTCGCAGACATGTTGACTGTGTCTAGATTTGCGCCTATGAAGGTAATAGTACGACAAGGCGACAAAACAGACTTTTGAAATTTATTGAAATGCCTAAATTTGACAAGTGCGAAAGGTGTAGTCCCTGGCCATTAGAAGAAGATGCTTGGTGGGAGCTGTGAGGAGCCAGTCGGCCAAATATGGAAAGACCTGGAATCCTTGTCATCTCAGGTGAGAAGCTACCACTGTCATGCATTTGGTAAACACCGGGGGCAGTGGTGAGACCAAAGGGCAGGGCCCTGAATTGAAAATGACTGGTTCCCAGCCTGAAGCGGAGGAATCTTCTGGACCGTCTTTTCATTTTATGTGATAGTACGCATCCTGAAGATCTATAGAGCACATCCAGCTTCCCTTTCCCAAAAGGGAAGGATGGACTGCAGCGTGACCATCCGAAATCTTGTTTTCTTGACTGACTTGTTCAAGATACTGAGATGGTCTCCAGTCCCCTGTTTTCTTTGGAACTAAAAAGAACCTGGAGTAGATTCCGGATCCTTGCTGGTCTGCTGGAACTGGCTGAATTGCTCTTTTTGCAAGCAGCTTTGAAATTTCCAAAGCTGCAAGATCCCTTTGAGCGGTGGAACATCTGGAAGGGATTTTTTTGATTGGTTTGGAATGCGATAGAAGGGAATGGAATAGCCTTCGGAAATGATGGACTGTACCCATTTGTCTTGAGTCAGGGATAGCCAGGCTTTTGGGTACAGTGACAATCTTCCCGACTGCCTCGGTAGGCAGTCGGGCAACACCTCAGGGATGCTGAAAAGGCTTATCAGAGAAGACTTCCCGATTGCCCTGGTTTTGCGGACCCCCCCTGCCTCTAGGGCGACGTCTACCATTATTTTTCCCCCCTCTGCCTCTGGCGGGGAACCGACTTTGTGCGTCAGGCGAAATGTCCCTTGAGATTGTTTGCGGAACCACATTTTCCCACTTTTCTGGCCTTTGGGATAAGGCCTAGAAGGAGTAGAAAAACGGACTCCGACGGCAGAAAGAGTCTTGCCATCTGTCTCGCACCTAGTCAAAGTTTCTTTCACTTGAGGACCAAAAAGAGATGATCCATCAAACGGGGAATTAGTGAAAGACATTTTAAAGGGGTCCGCAAAGTTGGATAACCGCATCCAGGCGTGCCTGCGTAAGGCCACACCTGTCCCTGCGGCCCTGCTCGCTCCATCAGCCGCATAAGAAAGTAGGCGCATGGAGGAGTTAGCTATTGAGTTCAGGGTAGCCAGCTGAGTGTTCATCTTGTCCTGAAAACCGCAGCTGTAGGATCCTTCAACATATCACTCGCTTCCTTGATCAAGTCCCTTTGAAGATGAGTAAAATGGCATAGGTAGTTCAGCGAACGCATTGTAAAGGTCGCTGACGAGAACATCCGCTTCCCGTACCTGTCCATAGACCTGGATTCCTTGTTAGGTGGATGGACAGGTACCGAAGGATCAGCTAGTTCCTTCTTGGTGGCAGCAGCTACCACCATAGCATCCACAGAAACACCTTTTGTGAGAAATTGCTTGTCAGTTGGTGCTGTTATAAATTTGGAGGGTCTCCTGGGGTAGGGTCCACTGAATCAGGAGCCAGGCCTTCTTTGCAACCACCTGCATAAGGGGATCAAGGGGGACACCCAGGAGGTGGAAGGGCGAGCCAACGCCTCAAGATACACAGATTCATCCTCCGGGTTAAGGGATGGCCGATTTCCCTCTGTTTCAGGATCTCTAGAATGTCTGCAAAGAGACATCTTCAGAAGGGGAACGGGGAACCCTCGAATCCTCTAAATCTGTGTCAGAGGTGACAGACTCAGGTGAGTCTAAGTGCTTCCTCTTACACTTTCTCTTCCTAGGGGGCCCCCTGCCAATTCAGGAGAGGCCTCGGAAGAGGATGAGATCCCCACAGGGGATTCTTGAGGAGCTTGCTCTCTGCGGTCTGGGATGAGGGAGTGAGTCGACATAACCAAAGGCACCGAAGTGGGAGGGGCGGACGGAGCCGACTGTGGAGTGGAACAAGGTTCCAACACACTCCGCATGACCTCGAATGCACCCCTGTCAGGCAGAGCCAGAGGTCCCGCTCTGAGAAGCTGAGAACCTCCTCGGCACCGACAGAGATGGCTCCGAGGCCGATGTCGGAGCCGAACTCAAGCACCGAGAGGAAGAGGGGTCGGACAAGGGTCCGATGCCACTCACCCCGAGCCGATGAGGAAGCCGCGCCGAGATTCTTCAAAGGAAGAAATCGGAGCGAGCCAAGACAAATGTATCGGCTCCGACGCTACCACAGTCTCGGTTCCTCCCGAGCTCAAAGGAGTCGGAGGAGGAATATTTATTGGAACAAGCTGAGGCATCGACTGATGAGTCGGACTCTGGAGCATTTGGGCCAGTGCCTCGGACTTCAAAAGTCTACTCACTACCCTCTGGAGGTCGTGATCTGAGAGCCTCGATGACCTGGAGGAGTGAGATCTATGGCTCTGTTCAGACAGCAGGGGAGACGCTGGAGCCGAATGAACGGAGCCAAGGGACGGTGACCTCGATCTCTTTCTAGATGTCGGCTCCGATGGTATGATCGGAGCCGACCCATGACTCTCTAATGCCTCGGCTCCGGCGGGAAACCACTGAAACAGCAGTCAAAGACTCATCGGCTCCAGCCGGAGCCGATGAAGCAGTAGGCTTTGAAGCCTTAGGCCTCGACTCTGAAGCTGGAGCCGAGGTCTTAGAAGCCTTGGAAGGTTTCCCAGAAGACAGGAAGGGAACCTTCAGGCTTAATTAAACCCCTCAAAATGAGTTTATTTTTTCTCTCCTGCAGGACTCTAGGGCTGAAGCCATGGCATACAGCACAAGAGTCGTCCCAGGCAGTACACACAAGAAGTGTGACCGTCTGTCAGAGACATTTTCTGACAGCACGAGTCACACTTCTTGAAGCCTGAGACCTTTGTATCCTTGGACATACTCAAGGAACCGAAGTGTAATCACACACAAAAAACACACACGCACAGATTACACTGACAGGAATAAAAGGGAATTATATTAAAACTAAAGGTAAGTTAATAAAAATCCCTAAGTAAAACACATACACACTTCTAAGAAAGGGAAGGAAGGGCCCGAAGGCCTTAGGGAAGAACTAAATGTTCTTTATAAAAGGAGGGGGCTGTATAAAGATAGTAAGGGATAACAAGTCCACTACACTAAGTGGGAAATAATTTTACACTAAACTAGCCTAAGTTTAAAGAATTTAAACTAGTCTAAACTTTCACTAACCTGGAGCCGGTAGAAAACACACCTCGATCGCTGTAGCGGCAAACTCACGCCTAGCATTGTGGGATATAGGGGGAGCCTCGAGCCGGTGGAACCAACTCTCGAGCTTTTAGAGTGGCCGAGGTCGGCTCCGAACCCATCCAGCAAGAATGAAGGCGAGATAGACAACTTAACATCTGCAGCTTTACTCCGTCGCATGTCGCCTACTCAGAGGCGATCTCTGCCTAACACACAAACCTATGTCAAACCCAGAGCTTTTGGACATACTCCACTTAAAGAAATCCCAATCCCTCCGAGCTACACCTTCGAGACCTAAACATTGTCACCACAATAATCAGAACATGCTGGAGGGATAGATTCCTGTCCCAGAGACTTTCCATACTCTGGAAAAAACTACCTATCTATATCAAACAAAGCTCATTAGCACTCTTCAAGAAAAATCTTGATGATTGGATGGGAGATAGGAATTTCACCCTAGGGATCACTTCTGTGGCTCTGCTCGACAGTTGCACAGGAAAATCATTTTCTTGAGTGGCGAAAGCCAGGGTACCTTTTGGCTAGGCTTATATAGGCCTTAGGTCCAATAGACTAATACCTACCTATGAACCTATAAGGGGAAGTTGTGTGAGTAGAAGTGTTTGCAGGTTAGCATTTGTGTAAGGGCTAGGCTGCTGTAATTTGTGCATGTTTTCATAGTGCTGGGGTTAGAGACAGCACACATTAATAAGGTTGTGTAGATTGTGAGGGGGGTGTTTTAAAGGTTATAACTATGAAATTTTGACAATTCAGATTTGGTACGTAAATTTAACAGTGCAATCTTAAAATGTGAAAATTCAAGACAATAGAGTTCAGTTGACAGCAAAAGAATGATGCTTCTTACTACAAGCAAGACAAATAGTTATAAATACATATATCAAAGAGATTAAAAATAGCAAGCAGTTAACAAGTATACTGCCAGTGGGGTGGGGGGGGGGGGTAGTGAATTTGACTGAAAGCATATGCAACTCACAATTTTTGGCCAAATCACCAAAAAGTATACTTCTTGAATTAAAGCCAAGGTAAAGTGGGATTGCTTCTTATTCGCCAAATTGCAGTGACCTCACAATTAGCTATATTAACAGTGGGAGGGCATACCTCTCAACTTCTTGGAGCAAAAAATCTGAACAAAGCCATAAATATTAGGGGACAATGGAACAAAAATAGGGACACTTTTTAACTATTGCTCTTACAAACTTAGAAAGTTGAAAGAATATAGCATTACCCACACCCAGGCGTGGGTTATTGCTATTATACTATGACATTATTTAAGAAAAGAAACAATTACTTTTCTTAAATAATGGCATTGTATAATGCCTCTTTGCTGCCCTTCCGCAGCTGCCTGGTATCCACGGCAGTTCAGATGTACTGCGCATACCTACGCAGTACATCAGAGCTGTGGCCAAAAGCAACAGAGAAAGCAAGATCTCCGTTGCTTTTTTACTGTTTCGCTATGTTAAATGGGTTTAACAAAGCAAGACAGCTTTAAAATAAGCAACGGAGATGTCCGTTGCTTATTTTAAAGCTGTCTCGCTATGTTAAACCCATTTAACATAGCGAAACAGTAAAAAGCAATGGAGATCTTGCTTTCTCCGTTGCTTTTTTTTTTAAAAAACTGTCTCACTATGTTAAATGGGTTTAACATAGCGAGACAGCTTTAAAATAAGCAACGGAGATTTCCGTTGCTTATTTTAAAGCTGTCTCGCTATGTTAAACCCATTTAACATAGCGAGACAGGTTTAAAAAAAAAAGCGACGGAGAAAGCAAGATCTCTGTTGCTTTTTTTAAACCTGTGTCGCTATGTTAAACTCTTTTAACATAGTGAGACAGTGTTTTAAAAAAAGACTTATACTAATGGAAAAAGTCTGGGCGACCGGACCTTTTTCCATTAGTATAAGTCAATTTACAACGTGCATGCTGGCCAATCAGCATGCACGTTTTGGAATATCAATGGGGGGTCATGGTATAATAACAGGTTTTGCATTACCAAGATTTTTCTGAAGAATGGATGGTGCAGTGGTGCAGCAGTTAGCATTGTTGCCTCACAGCAAGATGTTTTCTGGTTTGATTCTTGGCCGGATGCTTTGTGTGTGGAGTCTACATGTCCTCCCTGCATTCGTGTGGGTTTCCTCTGGGTACTCTGGTTTCCTCCCACATTACAAAGACATGCATCTGGAGCATTTCTCCTTGGGCCTCTGCTGAAAATTGGCTCATTCCAAGTCAGACTTTCCCAGTTAAATAAATAAATAAAAATGTGAAGTATGAAACTCAAATATCTATCATTTTTTTACTTTAATCCTCAATGACATGCCAGTGATTTGTTAGAAAGCCACAATTTTATGAGGAAAGGACTAAATATTTGAGGTAGAAATCTGGACATTCTGTGACACTCTGGATAGTTAAGAGGTAGTGGGGGGGGGGTCACAGTTTCTTACATGGAAGTTTAGTTAGGAAAGCTATGCACCCAGCAAAAGAAAAACATATTTTATGAATTAAAGACAGAAAGATCCCGGAAATGGACAGGAGAGACACTACAACCAAAAAGGAAAAAGACAGCAACTGGATAGATCACATTGTATATTGCAATAAAAGACAGAGTACTGCTTCCACTTGCAGTGTTACAGTGCTAAACATTGCCTGTGTTATATATGTGAAAGGGCACATAAACAATAAAAGGAGAGGCTGAAATACTTCAAAGCATAAAGTTATGAAGAGCAAGCAGAAAGTGGGAATGACAGAATTGTGTAAATTAAATGCCTTTCACAAAATGGTAAGGTGCACAAGACTTGCTTCTTTGGGAAAAGAAGTGTGCAATGACTTATTCTATGAGATTATACTTAAGGACAAGGAAATGAGAGAATAAGACATTCCATGAGGTAGTTTGGTCTTTTTTTTTCATTTATAGAGATGACGTAGTATTCAGAGCAGTCTACCAGCAAAGTGTAGCTAAAGGGAAAATAAATTAATTAATAAAACAGTTCAGTAAGGCACAGGGAATGTAATCCCTAAATTAGATCAACTATAGTTTGCTACAGAATTTGCCAGGAGAAATCATGAGTAGATTATTTAGCTAGAGTGTCTCCTACCTGCGTAAAATAAAAATAAAAAAATATTTCTGTAAATGTTGTCGAGGGAAGTAAAATAATTTATCTTAAAGCACAACCATGAGTAAACAGTGATTTTATAATGTTTACTGTATACATTGTCAACAACACACACTGGTCAATGTAGCATCCTTAACGGGATTTGTATACATGTCTTACTGTTTACTGTATCATTTAAAACTGACCTTATGATTTGTCCCTATAATGCATCATTAGTGAGTTTTGTGACTGTGCAGTGCCTGGACTTGAACCACATCATCTAGCCAAGATAAATATGCTGTTGTCATGACAATACCCATTTTTCTCATCTACTCATCTACAAGGATCCGAGAATAAAAGGATAAAAGAGCATAGATACATAAGTAAATGAATGAATGAATAAAAGAAAAAAATGGCCAAGCAAATAAAATGGAGACAAATGAGAGAAATGTAAAAGCAAACAAATGGTCCAGACAAAGTGAGTAAATGTCTAATTAAACTGAAATAATTTCTCTTCAGCAATATACCACATATTTTCATGAACAATGCCACAAAAAGCATAATAATATTGGCAAAGTGTAGATTACTTGTTTTTTTAACATTGTATAAATAAAGTGTTACCAAATAGATACACTGTATAGTCTTTAGAGGGGAAACTCATTACAGTGACTGCCCTATTCATAGCCGAAGAACATTTTGCCATTGAAAAATATGCCATGTATGTATGTTACAGTCTTAATACTAACATGATATAAATTCCCAATAAACTACTACTACCCCAAACCAATAGTTTTGTAACCCATTTAGCACCCTTAGTAGCAGTAACCGGGAAAAGCCGAAAGACACAATTAGTAGCAGTAAATTTAACAGCATATATAGCAGCTCACCTTCATAATAACCTTACAACAAAACCAAGGAAGAGAAAACAAATTATTAGCCTGATATATAGAGGAAGGTGTGATAATTAGCAGGCATAGAGGAAAAAAGCACACAGAAAAAAATGTGCGCTCTCTTTTCTGTCTTTGTTTATCTTTTTTGTGCTGCTCTACAGACATTTTATGTTTTTCAACTGAGAAAACAAGATTAAAAATATAAATACCTAGCTTGCAGAGAAGAAGTGATACACGTTTATTTATCTGAAATAAAATGAAAAAGGTTGATGTTAGCAACATCCATAGGTGAGCAATGTCTACAGTATGAAACAATAATGGATACCTTTCTTATTAATAATGCTGTCACAGAGACCATTCCTTACCTCTGTCATAACAGTGATAGCAATGTAGTGCAGTACAGCCCCTGTTATCACTGCCGCTGTATTAGCATGTTCTTTCAGAAAACTGGAGTTATACTTTGTAAACTCCATTGTTGCCCAGACCCGATAAACAACAATGGCATGAGTTAAGCCAATTAAAACTGCAATCTGCAAAATAAGATACAAGAAAGGACATAACCCAACAAAATGATGAAATATTACATTAACAAAGGAGTAATAAAGCACAAGTTTACTACATTTTAAGAAAAGCCCATCCAGTAAATGTCAACACTCTCTCTCTTTTTTTTACTTTATATACTACACTTTATTTATTTATTGCCATGATCACAAAAAGGAAAGTTGAACTACCATAATTCTACATAAAAGGCAAAAAAAGCATCTTAATGACTGTGCCTGTGGATAGTGCCATATGTGTATATATGCGTATATCTGTCACATATATATCAACAGCATTAACCTCCATTTTCCTATTTCTAAATGGAGGTGGGGTGCCATGTCAACTGTCACCACTTCCTTCGACTCAGATCCCTTTTCCTTCCTTTATTAACAAGTCATGTCAGAGTATCACAAGTCATCTTTCATGCAATCCATCCATATATGTTGGCTAACCTCATGCCTACTTCCTGTGTTTTCCTAATCTTCTTTACCAAGTCATTTTCTGCTTTTCTGCACATGTGACCAAACCACCTTAGTCTGTTCTCCACTCCAAGCCGGTCACAAGTGGTGTCCTACAGGGCTCGGTCCTTGGCCCCCTATTGTTTGGCATCTACTTCTCAGAAGTACAGGCCAACATGGGAGGACTTTGGCTGACAAAGTTTGCAGACGACTGCAAACTGGGCGCCATAGTGGAAAGTGCATCGGACACGGATATCCTTCAGAAGGGACTCACGGAAACAGATAGCTGGTGCCAGAGCCATGGCCTGAAGTTAAACACCAAAAAATGTATAGTCATACCCTTCGGGAAAAACAAGGTAACCCCAAGCTACCATATAGGTGGCAATCCACTAAGCACAGAAGAGGTTATCAGGGACCTGGGGACCCAGGTTGACAGTGGTTGACACTCACATTGCTAAAGTGGTTAGAAAGACCTTCTACATTGCCCACCTGATCATGAAGGGATTCACATCCAGATCTAGAGAGGTCATTGTTCCCTGTACTCTTCACTTATCAGACCAATGATCGAGTACAATGCCCCATTTGGGACGTATCTCACCCGACATCTGCAGCAATTGGAGAGACCCCAAAAGTTCCTCACCAAAAGGATAAAGGACTCCAAAATCTGTCATATGCTGCCAGATTGAAGAAACTCCAGCTCTATTCAGTCGCATACCGTCTGCTCAGAGGTGACATGTGCCTGACATACAAGGCCATGTCCAACCGAATTAATGGACATGCTCCACCTCAAAAATCCAAATCCACCAAAACCACTAGAGCAAGTGACTTAAACCTTAGCACGGATATAAATAGGACTTGCTGGAGGCATAGATTTATCACTCAGATACTCCCTATGCTGTGGAATAAAATCCCGGTCCATGTGAGGCAGAGCACCTCGCTGACTCTGTTCAAGAGAAATCTAGACCTGTGGATGGGAGATCGTAGGTTTACCCTGGGAATCATCTCTGTGTCACTGCTGGACAGAGGCGCAACAAACTAATGGGCACAGTATTTTTTCATATAAGGGGTGGCGTGAGCCACAAAAATTTGGGCTAGGCTTATAAATGCCTTAGGGCAGATAGCCTAGTATAAACCTATGAACCTATGAACCTATGATGTTATTAGCAATTGGAACTACTTTGGTTTGCACTCTGATGTCCTCGTTTTCCATCTGTCACGCCCACTGTGTGCATTCCACTACCCATCTCAGACACTTCATTTTCTTCACTACATACAGCTAGACCCACACTCATACACATATTATGTTTAACTCGGGACGTACAGGAGGGAGACATTCAAAACACAGTCTATGCATAAAAAACTATAGCAAGGTCTTATGCTGCAGACATTTTGGAAGCTAACACAGCCATATGAGGTCAAAGGGTAACACTGCTGTAACATAAAACCACAGAAACATGTGGATAAATGGAATATGTGTGTGGTGGTCTGGAAAATGTGACACGTGAAATGCCTAGCACTTTAGGATTAGGGGACTCTGTGGATTATGGCTTTGTAATCATCATGAAGTTTGTTTCCTAAACTTATAGTACAAGCTATTTTAAGTGTCAGACACCAGACTCTCCTAATATCATTACATTCTAGTGACTTCTTTAGAAATTTCAGTTATACTAGCAGTACTTGTCATATTTAAAGATAGGTAACCTAGAGATATAGCAGACATACTAAGATCATCACACTATTTAGCACAAAAGTATCTACAGAATAGATTTTCTAATCATAGATGTATTTTTGCTATTTGCAAATTATATGATAAAGTTGTAAAACATATTTAACAAGTAAGTCTGTATAACTTCAAAGCAAAGTAAAATAATACAGAATCTTGAGTGTAAATGTTTTTGGCATGTAGGCATCTACAAAAGGATGTAATCCCCAAAACTGCTTTTTCTCCATAACGCCCACACCTCATTTATATATTCTAAGTTTGTGTTAATGCACAAGTACATGGCAATCAAGTGTGAGTAGCTTTACTGTGAGCAAAAGATGTTCCTCAGCACAATCATCTTCAAAACAAACTGTTTTCCTGTACAAGCATAAAACATGTAAAAATATTACATTCCTTACACAACTATAAAAAAAGGCGGCTAAAATAGTTATTAGTCAGAAATTGCATTCCAAACTATCTATAAAATTAAGTGTGCTTTATTTACATTATCCTTGTTTTATGCTTCAGAACAAAACATATGGGTAAAGGGAATCTTTGTCCGACAATGACTAGAAACTCTTAACAACAAGGTATATGGTGCTTATAATGTCTGTTTGGCTTTGCCACTCATAAATTGTGTTGTGCTAACCAAAGTACAAACTGAATCTGTGTGTGTGTATATGCATGTGCACATGTGCCTGCGTCTGTAGAAAGATAAATATAAGCAATATACCTCAGTAACACATTCACATCAACTCACAACTTCTCACTGTATAGCATATTGTTATAACAGGATACAAGTAAATTTCAGAAAAATGTACTTATGAATTCGATAAGTTAAGCTCGTCTTCTCAGCTGCTCTTAACTATTGCTTTAGAGCATGTAGCTTCATTAATCTGGCAAGTACCTAACCAGTGAATGTAACTAGCCCTTTTTTCTCTTCTTCTCCAGAGTACAATAGTAGAGATGGCTAGGTAGTCCAGGGTTGTAAGGATAACATTTGGAAACAATCATGGAACAACAAAGTTTATTAAAAATAAATTAAAATAATTCCAGGAGATGTATGGAGCTATAAATATTAGATGTACATACCATAACAGCAACCAAGAGCATTAAAGTTATGATGCGAGGATATGAGTGCTGATACAATTTCAACTTCTTGTTAGGGTCATTAATGAGATCTAGGGCAATTTCTTCCTGAAAAACAACACAAGTTGAAAATTATAATTTATTAATGGCAAACACAAATCAACAACTATGGCACAGTTCTAATAAACATAGGTTTAGAGAAAGACATGCATTTCTCTCAGTCTCAAGACCTGCAAGTCTGCAGCTGCCTAGAAATGCAGCCATTTTTACAATCTTTGCATAATTCATCACTGATGAATCGGACTGACATCAATTTTACCCTTCACCTCAAAAAATAATAGCTATGTCTTTGCACTCAATGTATTGGCAATGTGGAATGCCAGCTGACTCAGAGGGTTAGGGTTGTGAGCTGTAGTTCCTGTGGTTCAGGGTTTTATTCCCTCTTCCCTTACTTGCCTACTGTGTGATCTAGATTAAGTTACTTAAACCACAGAGTGCTTGGCAGCAACTAAGGATATGGACTAGGCTCCTCAATACTCTTTTTCACTGCAAACCTAATAACTACCTATGAAGCAGTTATTGACTGCAGGTGCTAATCATCTTTTGTCCCAAAGTACAATACAGCCAAGCACTCAGAACTTAATAAATCAAAATGATACGGACATGTGCATGTTTACATTTCACTCTGATGAAAAGGCTATTAGTTACTTTGGCTATCCAGCAGAATGTTTTAAACAAATCTTTGATTTGAGTTTATTGCATTGTTAGAATACTTAGGCTTTTTACATTGCTTACAGTTTTATTTTGTATCTGCTATATCATTTTTTTCACTACAGAAGATATCTAGGATTCCGGCATCTCAATAGTTTTAATAAATAATGAACTAGATAACTAAATATCTCACATAAATAAAAGGTGAATGTGAGTTTAGATACTTGCCTTAATTACAAAAAACAATGACCTGAGACTCGTAAATTATAAATCACAAATAGTAGTGATTTGAAATATCTAATGCCTGAATAATCCCCAAATTTCTTTTCACTTAAGAATGACAAGCAAGTAAAAATTTAACTGGTTCAATTTAGTTAATGATGTCACAGTAAAGATAAATTTTAATCTCCATGTCTCACTTTTTTCCATTCATCATGCACTACCAATACAACATCCTGTATTGTACGAAACATTAAGCACTTTTTGTCATGGTTACTTACAGAAATAAAGATCAGAATACACTGCAGAAGAGAAAACAGCCTAACTGATCTTGCCTACTTGGATTTTCCCAGTTCAGCACACATGCTTGAACAGTGACTTTTAACCTCGTTCTTAGTCAAAAGAGTCAGAGTGAGTGCCAACCACTAGTTTTAATGCTGCCCCCTGTATTTAAAAACTATCAGCCACTGGAAGCCTAGAAGATTAAGGACATAAGCTCTTTCAGCGGCCAAGAGGCCAAAAAGTAAAATACTGGAAAGTTACTTTTAAGTCTTATGTTCTATCTGAAAACATCAGGTGGAAATGTTCAGACAAGATGTTTATTTACTTATCTATTTTTATTGACAGTTGGTCACACTAGGTCTAGGGCTAGGTCCAGTGTTGGATGCTTTTGTACTCCTTCCTTAACATGCCAGTTCACTGAAGATGTCGGGAACCCTTGTACCTCTACTTTAACCAGAGCAGGAGGGGAAATGATAGCGGTTTTATTTGCTGACGGAAATGGATAAATAGCACTGCTGCTGCTGACTTTCATCTTGGTTTACAAAATGATGCTAAACAAATTAAAACTGATTTTGCTTTTCTCTCATCTAACCCAGACCTACTAGACATTAACAACATTTCTGTTTTAGCCCCTTGGCATGAACCATCAGTAGAAACTGCCAAAAAGGTACATGTAGTGTTCAGTGTTTGTAAAAAAACAAATGTCACACAACCCACTAAGAATATACAATAATTTATTCCTTGTGTAAAATACAAAACAGTACATTCAAAAGGACTTCATCAGAAACAAAACTGTTTGAATCAAAATACAGATGCCTATGTCACATGACCGACCAGAGACAAAGTGACACATGACCAATCAAATAAAAAAAATTAAAGGATCACCAGAAATAAATATACTTATGAACTAGTTGTAAAAAACAAACCAAAATAGAACAATTCAAGCAGGTATACTAATAATTACATAATTAGGTAAAGAATGGCTCTTACACTAGTTTCAAGGATTACAATTACATGACACAGGGAGGTACTAAGTACAATTTCTAATTAGTGCTAGAAGGTGTTCACCATACTCCACAAGGTGATCATGAAATTAATTTTCACTTGGATACAGCAAACTGTTTAAATGGACTTGATGACCCTTTAGAGGTTCCCTCTTTAACCCACAAGTCAGAGCGACTAGTGAACAGAAGTAATTACTCTCACGACCAACAAACATATTACTCCACCTATCCAACTGGGTTTAGGAAGGGGAATAGGGAGAGGGGGTACACAAGGAAGGAACAAAAGGGAAAAGGCACCACAAACAGAAGGAGCACCTACTAGAGAACTCAACCTCAATTTCCTCAACATATGATGGTAAGTTTCTTAGTCATAGCGGGTTAAGTATTTTTAATTATAGTTATCTCAACATTATTGTTGACTGTTTTTCATTATTTGAGAAAGGTTTCACTTTTATCCCAAAGACCAAGGCAGATATTCCTGATTTGCTATTAGGAATCAGACTTTTCACTAGAAAATTGAATCTTCTACTTTGTTTAACAACAGTGATGATGGTTTCACAAAATGCAAATATTCTCTACAGAAAAAAAAATGTCTTTAGCCCCAACATGCACAGTATAGTTGGTCTGGGAGAGGGATTTATATAATTGTCAACTTAAGCCACCCAAAACACTCCAAGGTATCTCCCAGTGAAAATTCTTTATTGCTATTTCTAAGCATGACTCCATAGTCAGGATAATGAAACGAGATAAGTGTGGTTGAATGGTCAGAGTTGACAAAATGGATTATTTCGGAAAGATTTTTGAGTTATTACAGGACACATAAATATATATATATATATATATATATATATATATATATATATATATATATGTGTGTGTGTGTGTGTGTGTGTGTGTGTGCATATATATATATATATATATATATATATATATATATACATATATATATATATATATATATATATATATATATATATATATATATATATATATATATATATATATATATATATATATATATATATATATATATATATATATATATATATATATATATATATATATATATATATATATATATATATATATATATATATATATATATATATATATATATATATATATATATATATATATATATATATATATATATATATATATATATATATATATATATATATATATATATATATATATATATATATATATATATATATATATGTATATGTATATATATATATATATATATATATATATATATATATGTATATATATATATATATATATATATATATATATATATATATATATGTATATATATATATATGTATATATATATATATATATATATATATATATATATATATATATATATATATATATATATATACACACACACACACACACACACACACAAGATGGTAAAACAATCAGATTTAATATACAATTGATGGAATTTACCTTACTGAATAATTTCATTTTTGAGGAAAACATTACAGACAATTAAAAGGGGTGACTATGGATGCAGCTTGTGCCCTGAACTACGTCAACTTTTGTTATGTCTGCTGGGAGAAAAAGTACATTTATAAGTTTTGCTGAAACATATATTTTCATCATCTAGATGACATTCTAATCCTATGGTCTGGTTCAGGAAATCCAATAGATGATTTTATAAGTTACACTGGAAAGACCACTGATTTTCTTAAGATCACCCTCACATACACACACTCACAGAGGACAGCATGAACTATCTAATCGTGACGTGTCTATATCACAAAATCGAAGTCTGAAAAGAGTGAAAGCTCTTACATCGACACCAAGTATGAGAAGCCACAGAAAGTTGAACAGCTGGAACAGGTAAGAAACAGACTGCCTGTCTTGCTTGGATTACTTTAGAATACTTAGTAATTCTGTACAATATTTCAAATTATATATTTTTTTATTATTTTTTTCACTTGAGACTAGTTTAAGTTAGCTACTTCTACTACTATTGTCTGGTCTGATCTGATTAATATACAGTGATTAACTAGAGATATATGGACTGAAAATCTTCTACACAGAGAAGTTTCTTACACTGTTTTGAAATGTGGACCTGCCTGAACATAATCCAGTGTAACATTTGAGGTGTTGTTTTACCATTATTAATATTAATAGTATAACCCGAAAGCTGTTTACCTTATTAGTGCATGGTATTTGATAATGTGTAGCTGTTGTGCCTTACCAAATGAATTCTGATGTGTTTGTTTTTGGGGGAGGGGGATAATTCAATTCTCTGCGGATATATTTTGTGTTATAGTTTGCAAATGAAGGGCTGTGATGCCTGGAATATATTTAAAATAATTTCTCCTTATAGATTTGTTATATGTGTTTCTTAGTCTTGATTATGAGATGAAATGCAGTCAGAGAATTAGAGAAACATGTCTGGTTAGAAGATGTATTTGTAAAAAGGAAAAGTAAAGTTTGTTTTTCTTTCTCTAGAGCTTGAGCTTTTTCTTCTTATTTAAACACTTGAAGCTTTCTCTGGTAAACAGCTTGAGCTTTGTGAAGTTTCCCACCCATAAAGAGAACCAGGGTTGTTAGGTTATTATTTTGATTGTAGACAGCTTTAGAATGTTACTCTAAATAAGAGGTGGAACCTATGAGTAATGCATTAGCTGAAATGTCACTAAGTTCTCAGTTGAACAAAGTCAATAAAACCATAAGATTGTGAATAGAGAATACAATCAGGCACTTAGACTCTGATTTCTGGCTAACTTAAATTAAAATCTAAGTTATACCATACTGTTAAGACATCATAGCTTAATAATATAATTCACTATGCTACAGTAGGTTACCAAAAGTTTATTTTTTTTCTCTATCTAGATGATTAGATTTTATATCTTTTTTGAATGAAAAATAAGCATATGGACATACCATTTCTGTTGTATAAAGCTGTATAGTTTGTTACATATGACAAATGATGAGAAAGTTATGCAAAGTATGTAAGCTAAAGATGTGGAGAATGTTGTATTTATATTAAGATCTGTTAGAAATGTTGCTCATTATCATTTAATAAGGAAAACAAAATAATGCTGCATGTACTGTGATATATTTAAGCAATAACCAACGACGTGGTGTGGTATATTGAAGATTTATCCATGGCTGGTGCAGTTTAATCATAAGGGTGAAGCCCGAGTGATTAAAGAAAAGCAACCATGGGTAAATTTTCAGTATACCACAACCACGGAGTCGGTTATTGCTATTATACAATGACATTAGTTAAGAAAAAAAATACTTACTTTTCTTAAATAATGTCTTTGTATAATGGCAGATTGCTGTTTTTCCACTGGTTGTGGTATACTTCTTCTTCATTCTGATGTACTGCGCATGTGTTTGGGACTTGCATTCCCACGCATATCCAGTATATCAATGCTTTGAAATGGAAGCTATGGAGAAAAGAAAGTCTCCATTGCTCTGTTTTCGATCTTCTTTTTTTTAATTGTAAAAAAAAGGTTTTGGGGCAGTTTATATCAACGGAAAAAAGTCCGGGCGACTAGACCTTTTCCCGTTGCTATATTGTGGGATTTACAATGGACACGCTAGTTGGGCTGGCCAATCAGCGTGCACATTTTGGAATATTAATGGGGGGGTCATGGTATAATTTTGAATACATTTCTTGAAGATTATATTTGAATGCACATATTAAGATGCTTCACAGAACATTAATTGTAATGCAAACATATATATGACATTGGCAACCTTTTTATTAGAAGCTTGATGTTAATGTCATGAGTATGTTATAATTACACTTGAAGTTATCATATATATAAAACAAAGAAACAAACTTTATGTTTAATAGGGATAACATAAGATGTGTTAGCTTATTACAGTAAACAGCTGAGCACAAATAGCAATACATCACTGCTTAAATGTTTCGTGACATCTACTTATCTATTATTATTACATTTTCACTGAATGAAAATAGATGTTTCAGGAAGGAAATTGATCTTTTTGTGAGGCACATATGAATCTTTAACTGCAGTACACCGGTTTCCTCACCATTTTAAGATGACAGTAGATGAGATTCAAGACTGTATACAGTTATCAAACAATAAGAAATTTTATGCATGTCTTAGTGTTTTAATTAACATATAAAATGACAAATATGTAAGTTAAATACCACATTTGGGACATATAATACTTCCCTTATTTTATCACATATATACCAGTTTTAAAGTATACAGACTTGTGTTCAGTTTGTTGTTAACGACAATTTTGTTTTATTGAAACAAGGGGTTTGGGCTTTATAGAATAGAAGATGGGTGGGTTTGCTTGGATGGTTAGAATATTCAAGCAGGGAGTGTTAGACTCCATGAGGGGTCTGAAGGTTTTTAAAAGTAAGTGTTTACTTGCATTGATTTTTTTGTTTGTTTTTTTGTGGGTGTCTACAATAACAAATATGTATCTAATTAAACTTTTAAGTATTAATGTCAGTATGACTATTAATAAGCAGTTGTTTAACAAAGGAGAGATAATATTTATTTATTTTACATTTGTTAACTGGGAGTGTGACTGAGCCAAAAAGGTCCTTTTTCAGCAGAAGCCTGGGGAGAAAAGCTCCACATAGAAAAATTACAGCTACATTTAGATATTTAGACATGTATACACACAAATTACAATAGACATGTTTTTACAGTGGTATGCTGCACATCAACAGTTACAGTGGAGAGAACAAATATGAAAATATTAATTTAAAAATAAAGGTAATTAATAAATTTGTTGTGTACAGCTGAAATTTGGAACATAGGTAGAATACATACATAGTACACAGGTACAGTACATACATTGTACATACCTTTTGAAATTTGAATATACTGGGTCCATATAGTTAACTTTAAGACAGTTACATCTACAATGCTGACGTGTACAACAAATTACATTTATTAATTAAATCTCCATAAATGTTGATAATCCACAAGAAAGGACACATAGATCCACATATTGGTGTTGCAATACATTATGGTGTGGAGCTTATGGGCTAATGGTTGAGTTCCAATTTTCAGTATATGCACATGTAACTTTAATTGATTTATATATATGTATGTGTTTTTTTATTAATTGATGATGATGTCAGTAATTATGTATGCTAATTTTGTAAGGGTTGAGGGTATTTATTGGGTCAGCGTACGTATTTGTTGTGATTCTGATGAAGTTTTTATTAAAAAACGAAAGTGCTTAATTATATACTCTGGTGTGGATCTATCTGTCCTTTCTTGTGGATTATCAGTTTTTGGTCGTGGTGGCATCTCCATAAATGTTAATGGATTGGATAACGATAGCAATAGTGGTAGTCTAAACAAATATTTTAAGTTATTTGACTCTCAATTTTTTTTTTTTTTTTTTTTTACAAGAAACGCATCTACTGAGAGAAGTTAAAGACTGACTTAATACCAAGTATTACTCTATGTTTTCTAGTTCACAATATATTCAAAAAAAGAGGACTTGCTGTATTATAGAAAAATTCTTTCCCTATGCCAAAAACTATTGATACATACATAGATGATAAAGGTATGCTTTGTTCTGTTATCCTAGAATATAATGAGAGAATAGTAACCTTTACTAACTTGTACTGGATTCTTGGAATAAGACTTAAAACAGTTGAACCTCTAGAACAAGCAATTCAAATTTTAAATGGCAGCTTCATACTAGCAGGAGATTTTAATTGTTTATTGTCACCAAAGGATACTAATACAACAGGTAAATGGAAAATACAGGCACCAGCAAAGGCATTGTTAAAGTTCAGTGAACTATTTCACCTTATAGACAAATGATTTCTCAGATCCAGAATCACTTTTCTTTCTCATTATTCACATAGAACACAATCCAGAATTTAGAGTATATGTCTCCAATTAGTTGATAGATAAACTAGGCAAGGTTAAAGTGGTATTTTGCCCACTTTCAGAACATAATCACTTTTGAGCGGTTTGTAAATCTAATAATAGCATTAAGATCAGAAGGACACCAACATATATAACTTGCTTAAAGGATTTTAAGGACTTTTTTATTAAAGAAATTCTTTCTTTTACAGAAATTAGTAATACAAGAGATATTTCAGAAATATATCTATGGGATGCACTAAAAGCATATCTTTTTAGTAGGGTCACTAATTGGCTATCAATAAAAAATAATGGAACAAAGAACTGTGCAATATACAAGAAAAACTTGACAAATTAAAACTGGAAAATTAGACAGGTAACAACAGTAACATAGAGCAAAGTAATAATCTACATGATAAATATTTGGATTAATCTAGAAAAGTTAAGATAATAAATGTATCTATTAAACCAAAAGCTATGCAAAAGTTAGCTAACAGAACAAAACTACTTAGTAAGACTAACCATATATAAAATAGATTTATTCACATAAGAGAAAAGTAACATAATAGAAGATATTTTAAAATAATTTAGACACTATTACAACAACATCAATCAATATAATGTAATAACAGACTTAGAAGGGCTAATCAAACTTTTATAATATATATATGTATATGACCAAGTGAAATTAATTGATAAACCTGTCTCAATATCAGCAATTCAAACTCAAATTAACAAATTAAAACCTGACAAAGCACCATGTAATGATGGAATTATACCATAACTCTACATGTTACTAGCTAAAGAAGCCTTAAACATATTACACAATGTTTTTATATAGTTACAGATTTAACAAAAGTTCCTCCCTCCTAGAAATATACTTTTATCTCCCCAATTTTAAAAACGAACAAAGATCCAATTGAATGCTCTTTGTACAAACCAATTTGTTATTTCTCAGCTCATGGCAATTCATGCTAATAGATTAAATATATTCTACCTTCCATGACTAATAAGGATCAAACTGATTTTATTCTAAGTATAAATTTTTATGACAATATCAAAAAAAAATCACAGTAATTGACTATGTAAACAAAAGAGAATCTAACATTAATGAATCTAGACATTAATAGTTCTTTTGCCTCTGTGAATTGGAAATATCTTTTATTAGTCTTAGAAGAATGTCATTTTTCAAGTAATTTTACACATCCTGTAAATCTTCTTTACAACAACTGTTTTGCGTAGATTAAAATAGGTATTTTTACTTCTGATTCAATGCAAAATTTTTAAGGAACTAAACAAGGATGTCACCCCTGCTTTTCATTCTAATTATGGAACCTTTTACTAATTTTATTAGGTGAAATTTAGACATAAAAGACATTCACATAAATGCAAATTTGGTTTCTAAAATCCATTTATTTGCTGATGACATTCTTCTGACATGGAGTGACAGTGATAATTCACTTTCTGTTGTTTTTAAGGCAATGGATGTGTTTCAAAACATCTTGTCTCTCCTTTAATGCTAACAAAACAAACACACTAGCCATAAATGCCAGTATCGATAGAATAAATTATAGATTTACTAAATATATCAAAGAGAGAAAAAATGAAATATTTAGCGATAATTATAACAGATAACATTAATAATATAATAAATTACAATTATACTAACAGCATAATCAGTATAAATAAATGGAACAGATTTTTTCTCCACAATGGAAGAGAGGCCATCTATAATCAAAATACTTATTTTACCAAAAATTGTATATGTTATTCAATCATTATTCTTTACCTTCATCTAAAACATGTAGTAAAGAATTCAATACATTAATTTTAAAATTTCTTTCATTCCCCAACAAACCAAGAATTGCCATAAATCATCATACAATTGACTGGACAGCAGGAGGGGATTGGATTACCAAATCTATAGTTATATTCTATTTCATCAATTATAAAAACAATATCTCTGTGGATAAATATTTACACAGCCAGGTGGAAAGTGTTTCTAGGATGCCTTTTCATAAACTTTAAACATAAACTCTAATCATAATCTTATACTACACAATAATTTACATTGGTTGCTTAAAAGATTACTTTTCAGAAAGGAATCACCAGACAACTAACTTTTATTTTATTTCTACTACATTAAATATCTTTAGAAACTTAATTTATAGAGTCGGAACTTTGAATGTTGGCAGTATGACTGGTATAGGGAGAGAGCTAGTTGATATGATGGACCGAAGGAAGGTTGGTATATTGTGTGTACAAGAGACCAGATGGAAGGAGAGCAAGGCTAGGTGTATCGGAGGTGGGTTCAAATTGTTTTATCATGGTGTACATGGGAGGAGAAATGGCGTAGGGGTTATCCTGAAGGAACAGTATGCTAAGAGTGTTTTGGAGGTAAAAAGACTGTCGGATAAGAGTGATGTTTATGAAGCTGGAAACTGATGGTTTAATGATGAATGCTGTTACTGCATATGCTCCACAAGTTGTGTGTGCGATGGATAAGAAAGAAAAATTTTGGAGTGAGTTGGATGAAGTAGTGATGACTGTACCCAAGGATGAGAGAATGGTGATTGGAGCAGATTTCAATGGGCATGTTGGTGAAGGGAACAGAGGGGATGAGGAAGTGATGGGTAGGTAAGGTGTTAAGCAAAGGAATGCAGAAGGTCAGATGGTAGTGGATTTTGTGAAAAGGATGGACGTGACTGTGATGAATACATATTTTAAAAAGAGGGAGGAGCATAGGGTGACATACAAGAGTGGAGGAAGATGCACACAGGTGGATTATATCTTATGTAGAAGGGCCAGTCTGAAGGAGACTGGAGACTGTAAAGTGGTAGCAGGGGAAAGTGTAGTTAGGCAGCATAGGATGGTGGTTTGTAGGATGACACTGGTGCTCAAGAAGAGGAGGATGAGGGTGAGGGCAGCACCAAGGATCAAATGGTGGAAATTGAAAAAGGATAATTGTGAGGTTGAGTTCAGGGACGTGTTAAGACAGGCACTGGGTGGCAGTGAAGAGTTACTGAATAGCTGGGTAAATATAGCAGAGCTAGTAAAAGAGATGGCTAGAAAGGTGCTTGGTGTGACATCTGGAAAGAGGAAGGACAAGGAGACCTGGTGGTGGAATGAAGAAGTACAGGAGAGTATACAGAGAAAGAGATTAGTGAAGGAGAAGTGGAATTGTCAGAGAGATGAAGAAAGTAGACAAAAGTATAAGGAGATGAGGTGCATGGCAAAGAGAGAGGCGGTGAAGGCCAAGTATAAGGCATATGAAGAGTTGTATGAAAGGTTGGACACTAAGGAGGGAGAAAAGGACCTGTACAGATTGGCTAGACAGAGGGACTGAGCTAGTAAAGATGTGCAGCAGGTAAGGGTGATAAAGGATAATGAGGGAAGCATACTCACAAGCGAGGAGAGTGTGTTGAGTAGATGGAAAGAGTACTTTGAGGGGCTGATGAATGAAGAGAATGAGAGGGAGAGAAGGTTAGATGATGTGCGGATAGTGAATAATCAAGTGCAGTGGATTAGCAAGGAGGAAGAAAGGATAGCTATGAAGAGGATGAAGAATAGAAAGGCTGTTGGTCCAGATGAAATACCTGTGGAAGCATGGAGGTTTTTAGGTGAAATGGCAGTGGAGTTTTTAACTAGATTGTTTAATGAAATCTTGCAAAGTCAGAGGATGCCTGAGGAATGGAGAAAAAGTGTTTTGGTACTGATCTTTAAGAATAAGGGTGATGTGCAGAGCTGTAGTAACTACAGAGGGATTAAACTGATCAGTCACAGCATGAAGCTATGGGAAAGAGTAGTGGAAGCTAGTTTAAGAAGGGAGATGATGATTAGTGATCAGTAGTATGGTTTCATGCCATGAAAAAGCACTACAGATGCAATGTTTGCTCTGAGAGTGTTGATGAAGTACAGAGAAGGTCAGAAGGAGTTGCATTGTGTCTTTGTGGACTTAGAGAAAGCATATGACAGGGTGCCTAGAGAAGAGTTGTGGTATTGTATGAGGAAGTCGGGAGTGTCAGAGAAGTATGTAAGAGTGGTACAGGATATGTACGAGGGTAGTGTGACAGCGGTGAGGTCTGCGGTGGGAGTAACAGATGCATTTAAGGTGGAGGTGGGGTTACATCAAGGATCAGCTCTGAGCCCTTTCTTATTATCAATGGTGATGAACAGGTTGACAGATGAGATCAGACAGGAGTCCCCGTGGACTATGATGTTTGCAGATGACATTGTGATCTGTAGTGAGAGTAGGGAACAGGTGGAGGAGACCCTGGAGAGGTAGAGATATGCTCTAGAGAGAAGTGGAATGAAGGTCAGCAGGACTAAGACAGAATATATGTGTGTGAATGAGAGGGAGGATAGAGGAATGGTGAGGATGCAGGGAGTAGTGGTAGCAAAGGTGGATGAGTTTAAATACTTGGGATCAGCAGTTCAGAGTAATGGTGATTGTGGAAGAGAGGTGAAGAAGAGAGTACAGGCAGGATGGAGTGGGTGGAGAAGAATGTCAGGAGTGATTTGTGACAGACTACCAGTAAGAGTGAAATGGAAGGTGTACAAGAGGATAGTGAGACCAGCTATGTTATATGAGTTGGAGTCAGTGGCATTGACAAAAAAGCAGGAGTCAGAGCTTGATGTGGCACAGTTGAAGATGTTAAGACTTGCACTGGGTGTGAAAAGGATGGACAGGATTAGGAATAAGTATATTAGAGGGTCAGCCCAGGTTGGAAAGTTTGGAGACAAAGCCAAAGAGGCAAGATTACGTTGGTTTGGACATCTGCTGAGGAGGGGTGCAGTGTATATTAGAAAAACGATGCTAAGGATGAAGCTGCCAGGTAACAGGAAATGAGGAATGCCTAAATTAAGGTTTATGGATATGGTGAGAGAGGATATGCAGGTGGTTAGTGTGACAGAGCAAGATGCAGAGGACAGGAAGAAATGGAAACAGTTGATCCGCTGTGGCGAATCCAAACAGGAGCAGCCAAAAGAAGAAGAAGAAATTTAATTTATACAAGTCCAACATATAAGGCATGGATTTTTCTTCTTTTCCCTACAACATAGGTTCATAGGTAAGTACTAGGCTATCTGCCTGAGGGCATCTATAAGCCTAGCCAGAATGTGTTGGCTTTCGCCGCCCCCTTAGATTAGTTCCCTGTGCCTTGGTCCAGCAGAGCCATGAGTTCCCTGTGCCTCTGTCCAGCAGAGCCACTGCAGTGATCCCCAGGGTAAATTTTTTGTTTCTCATCCACTCGTCAAGGTTTCTCTTGAAGAGTGTTAGTGAGGGACTCTGCCTAATGTAGATTGGAATCCTGTTCCAAAGCATGGGGAGTCTCTGGGACAGGAATCTATCCCTCCAGCATGTCCTATTTATCATTGTGGTGAGGTTTAGATCCTTAGAGCATGTGGCTCTTGGGGATTTGTTTTTTTTTTAGGCGGAGCATGTCCATCAATTCTGGGTTGAACATGGCCTTGTATGTCAGGCAGAGATCACCTCTGAGTAAGCAGTATGCAACCGAGTACTGCTGGAGTTTCTTCAGTTGGGCTGCATAGGGCATATGTCTGAGGTCAGTAATCCTTTTGGTGAGGTACTTCTGTGGTCTTTCCAGCTGCTGCAGGTGTCTTGTAAGGTACATCCCAAATGGGGCGTTGCACTCTATGATGGGTTTGATGAGTGATGAGTAGAGGGGCACAATAACCTCTTGTTCTAGATGCAAACCCATTTGTGATTAGGTGGGCCACGTAGAAGGATTTTCTAACCACCTTCGCAATATGGTTATCAAGGGAGAGATTACTATCTACTTGGGTCCCCAGATCCCTTATTACATTTTCTGTATTTAGGGGACTACCACGTATGTGGTAGTTCCCGGGTAGTTTGTTTTTTTACAAAGGGGATGACTATGCACTTTTTGGCATTTAGCTTGAGGGCATGATTTTGACACCAGGTAACCATCTCAGTGAGACCGGTCTGGAGGAGGTCTGTATAAGCTGGAGAGTCAATTATGGCCCCCAGTTTGAAGTTGTCTGCAAACTTGGTCAGCCATAGTTCTCCTGTGCTTGCCTGTACCTCTGAGAAGTATATACCGAACAGGAGGGGTCCCAGGACTGAGCCCTGGGGGACGCCACTTGTAACTGGTTTATAGTCGGACCTAGAGGCTGCAACTCTCACTGTGTGGGTTCTATCCATGAGCCAACTGGCAACCCATCTCGTGATGTAGGGGTTTATGTTCAGGTTGGTGAGCTTGTCTATAATACCAGAATGGGGAATGGTGTTGAAAGCCTTTGCAAGGTCTAGGTAGGCTATGTGGACTTCCTTTTCCTTGTCTAAAAAGCCTTGGTAACTGTCTCAAAGAAGTCCACCAGGTTTAGGAGGCATGATCTGCCCTTAGCAAAGCCAAACTGGGTAGGGTTCAATATTTGAAGGTTCCCAAAGTCTCTGTTAATGAATTCGATGATGATGTGCTCCACAGCCTTGCAGACCAGGCTAGTCAGGCTTATAGGGCGATAGTTCCTGGGGTCCATTGTGACTGCACCTTTGTGGAACGGGATAACTGTTGCTGTGAGCCACTCTATGGCTACATAGCCTGTAGAGAGGCTGAGTTTAATCAGTGTGTTTAGATGAGGGGTTAGTTCATTTTGGAGCTCGTGTAAGACACAGCCTGGGACACTGTCTGCTCCCACTGAAGCTGTATTTTTGGCTTTGGATAGGGCTGTTTTAACCTGTCAGTGACTGCCAGGGCACTACATTCTTCTGGTATGGTTATGGGTCCTTTAGGGGGTGAAGTTTACACTAAACCTGTCTGCCAGAATGTTGGCAATATCAGTGGGTTCCGTGTATTTCGTGCCATTCTGCACTAACGCAGAGCAGATCTGAGAGTTTCCACTTAGGTTCTTGACATAGCTACAGAACGTTTTGTGGTTATCTTTGGAGTCCTTGGCAATTTTTCTTTTGAAGCTAGCCTTGTATGACTTTATGAGGGATTGTAGTTTCTTGCTGATACTCATCAGGGATGTCTTTCCTTCTTAGGATTTTACTCTCTTTTGCACTAGTTTCCTCCTTCAATCGCACAGCTTGTTTATGGCAGGGGTCCACCAGACTGGTTTCCTTTTCTTGGAGGAGTGAGTCTTGGTTTTGCTTGGGATAGCACACTCCATGCATTCTTGCAGGTACTCACAGAGTGCCACTGTAAGGGATTCAGCAGCTTGAACAGTGTTGTCCTTTAGTATGGGGGCTGTGAACCTTTCCACCTCTGTCTTAAGTAATGTGAAGTTTGCTTTTGAAAAGTTTTTCATGGTGGTTTCCTTTAAAGGGGATGGGTGCGGAATGTGGATATCCAGAGTGATTAGTCTATGGTCTGTTCTAACCAGCGAGGGTTTGACCTCCAGTGTAGAACACCGGTCGCCCATGTTGGTGATGACCAGGTCCAATATGTTGCCACCTCTGGTGGGGTACACATACACTCAAAATAATATTTTCATACATACACTCAAAATAATATTTTCACTTTAAAGTTAGACACAATGATTACATTTACAGAAAAAAATTGTTATATTGGTTTCAATTAATGAAGAATGAAAACTGCATTCTGTTGATTATATCATAAAAAATATAATTTAAGCGAAGATATATGGCTGGATGCACAATCTTGCAGACAATATGTAGAAGGTAAAATTATGTTAAGGCAACAAAAGGTAAGAGATCTTATGCTAAAATTAATTGAATTTGTACTATTATTAATACAACAAAACACAATGGGAGAGGGTATCTTATCCAAATTATATAGAGTGGTGAGGAAAGAAAAATTTGCAATGATAATTATTGGAACTATGTGTTGCTCACAGTAATAACAGACCTCCAGAAGAAGAGGATAAAAAATCATTTTTAATATCTTCTAAATAGACTTCTTCTCTTAGATGGAAACCTTTTTACTTGGAAATACTTGCATAAATCTTTCTTCACATCTTATAAAATTGAATTAATGTTTAAAAAGATGCAAGTTTGTTGGAGATGTAAACAGGATCTTAAACCAGATTGGCAACACACTTTTTTTGATTGTGTTATACTTGCACCTTATTGGAATAACATTAACTTTTTTTTACAGGTTTTATTTGTGTAATTTTATTTTAAGTCATTAATTATTTTTAGAATAACCAAACTGAGAACAGTCCACAAAATAAATATGTATGCAGCACAGCCTCCTGTCTCACAGCAAAAAATGCACCAGCACGATATGAAGATATAAAAGCACAAGATTTAATCCAATAGATAAAAAACACACACGGTTAAGCGCTTTCATCCACAATGGACTTCTTCAGAACACTAAATAAAGCTAACAACCAGCCTTAAATACAATTGAACATTACTTAATTAATATTTCACATGTTCAATGCTTTTAAAGTGCTAGTACCAACAAAAAAGTGCCAGTGCATGAATAGACGAACTTCCAAAAAACAATAGTACAATAAAACATTCAATAAATATGCATAAAATCTATACATTGCGATTTTCTAAAACAGGTTTGATAGTGATATGTTCGTTTAAACCAGGGTGCGTGGAGGCATTTAATTTCACCTGCCACCTCACCTCTTTTTCACTCACTAGTTTCTTAACATCCCCACCCCTAACGTTAGATCTGACTACCTCTAAAATACCAAATCTAAAATTTGAGCAGTCCTCACTTGCCTTTAAATGCTACCACAAAGCATTGTTCTCATCCTGTTTCCTTATACTGTATTGGTGATCGTAAATCCTATTACGCAGACACCTCGTAGTTTTGCCTACGTAGAAACAGGGACAACAAGTGCATAGGGCTAGATATACTAAATTGGAGGTTCTGCAGTTCCCTTTTTGAAAAAATACTTTTGTGTTGTTAAAATTCTCCAAGGTAATATCCTGCACATCCGTAATGTATTGGCACTGCGAGTATGTGCCACATCTAGTAGTCCCCCTACTATATTCCGTCTTTATCTGTTTGTTCTCTAACATAAATGAATGAATGTTTTATTGTACTATTGTTTTTTGGAAGTTCGTCTATTCATGCACTGGCACTTTTTTGTTGGTACTAGCACTTTAAAAAGCATTAAGCTGGAACATGTGAATTATTAATTAAGTAATGTTCAATTGTATTTAAGGCTGGTTGTTAGCTTTATTTAGTGTTCTGAAGAAGTCCATTGTGGATGAAAGCATTTAACCGTGTGTGTTTTTTATCTATTGGATTAAATCTTGTGCTTTTATATCTTCATATCGTGCTGGTGCATTTTTTGCTGTGAGACAGGAGGCTGTGCTGCATACATATTTATTTTGTGGACTGTTCTCAGTTTGGTTATTCTATTTGGTCGGATTGGAGCATGGATTCGTTGGATGAGCTTCCATCTATTTTTTCCCCCAGGCGAGAGGAGATTAGGGGTTTACAGTCCGAAATGGCCATAATGAGGGGTGAACTAACCCGTCTCATTGAACTTATGTCGCAACCTAACACTCAGTTGGTTACCATGGGAGGTGTGGCTTTGGAAGGAAGCGGCAGACGCACTGGCGGACAGGATGGTGGTGTCGAGGAAGTTTCAAACGGACGGATGCTAGCAGGCGCAGATGCGAGAACAACCTCTAATGGATCCCGGTTGTTGTGTGGTGCACCCAACAGGACTGGCTTTACCAGCAGCAAATGTGGATCGGAGTGTGAGTTTAATGCATCGGGTGCTAGGCCGAAGCGCACTGTCCCTAAAAAGACTTATGCCTTCCTCGCGAGTGAGCGCCCAAGAGGTAACGCTAAACCAATTGCTACATCTAGACTGGTAACGGACAATAAAGGTAGCAATACCAACTTCAACACTTTTTTAGAGGGGCAATTTGATTTTAATACTGACTCTACTGATGGACCTGGTAGGAAAGCTGATTTTTTTGAACGCAGCGTACCTAATCTTAAAAATACAATTGTTACGTTTGGTAACAAATTGAAAATTTTAAAAAGTACCCAGTTGGATAACAATTATTTAAAACATTGTTTAGATAAGGGTGTTGTCCCAATGGGGTTAAGGTTTTTTAAAGTACCCATGGGAATAGTACTAGACGACACCCGTATTAAAGAATGTAATAAGCTTTTCGATGGTTTTGGTTTTTCTTTTATGAGATTCATTATAGAATCTAATGACAATAGAATTTGTAATTTGTTGCATGAATTAGAAGAATTGAACAATTCCATTACAGCTGCTCTATTGTTTTGTGAACATGAGGTGTTGTATGATTCACAATTTAGCTGGGTCTCAAGCGTTTTAGTCAAACAATTTGATAGGAAGTGTAACAAATTATTGCGGGACCTAGAGCAGAACAAGAAAGGGGAGGCCTATCGCTGGGATAAGGTTGATAGTAATTACTACAACAATACTACCAAAAAGAAATATAGTAAACTTAAAGGAAAGAGTATGTACGGTACTGATAAATACAGGCAGAACCAAAGGGGAGTGAATGAAAACAGAGATGGGCAGCCCTATAAGAATTTTAGGAACAAACCTGTGGATAATGATTTTTTATGGGAAGAACTGGACTGGGACGAAAATGTGAGATGTTATCAAACCAGAAAGGGAGAGTGGAATGGGGGGAGAGCGACGAGATAGACATTACCCATGTTACTGCAGGTACCAAGTGTACTAATGGCTTAAACAAGGAAATCCTTAGGGTCAACAAGGTGCTCAATTCATTTGATAACTTTAATATATATAATTATACGGATGAAGTACTTACCATTGAACACTTTACTATGTTATCCAAAGGGATGAAATTCATCCCACATTGTAGGATGAATATAGTAGAGAATATAATAGACGTCAAAAAGTATATTAGAAAATTGAATCTCAGTGTTAAATTTGCTGGACTAAAGACTAACAATAATAAGGAATTTAGAGTTAGGAGTTCTTATACCCCCCCCCCCCCTTAATAGTTTATTAGACACCTTTGAGAAACTTGTGGTAGATGAAATATACAAGTTTACCACACGGAATGGCTCTGGATACAACCGTCTGGAACATAATTTATTTAAGAAGGAATTTATTGTGCTAAAAAAGTTACGAGAGGATAAGGATATCCGGATAATGAAACCGGATAAAGGGGGTGGGGTTGTTCTATACCCTTCCAAATTATATATGGATAAAATGTCAAATATACTTATGAATTCTGGAAAATATGAGGTATCATCTCTCAATGAAGTGAACCGTGGGTATAGGAGAGTGGACACATTAGTTAATGATTTAATACTTGAAGGGAGTATCGATTCAGACCTTGGGAATTATGTGAAAGTGGAACATCCAATCATAGGTACTATTGTTGGTATCCCGAAGGTCCACAAGGACCTGGTTGATCCCCCTTTTCGACCAATCATTTCTGGAAGTTCATCTAAAACTTTCCCTTTTGGGAAAGTTATTGACAAGTGGTTAAAACCCAGCTTAGGGAGTATCACCCACTTAGTCCGTGATTCATGGGATTTTTTGGGTAGGTTGGTACCACAGGTTTCCGAGGGAGTTGAATGGTTGGTAACCATCGATGTGGTTGACCTTTTCTCAAGTATACCCCACGAAGAAGGGTTGAGAAGGTTTCAGGATTGTACACAAGAGATAGGTCAGGTCACATGGGATAGGACGTTACTGATTATGGATTTTATGGAGATAGTATTAACCCATAACTACATTTTTTATGAGGGAAGTTACTTTAGACAATCCAAAGGTAACCTAGTCCTTTATAATTGGGAGAAGGAGTTCATTTTGGGTTCCCCATGGATGGACCATATAGGGTGTTACTATCGCTTTTTAGACGATATTTTTCTTGTGTGGAAGGGGAACAAGGGAAAGTTAGATGAGTTTCTTAGGTACATCAACTCCTGTAGTGACTATTTTAAATTCACTATGAACTCAGATAAGATATCTATTCCATATTTAGATGTGTTGATCACATTAAATGAAGGTAAATTCAAGTCTAACATTTTTAGAAAAACCACATTCAGTAACTCCTACCTACATTATACCAGTAGTCACCCGTGGGCACAAAAGAAGAACATTGTGAAGGGGCAGTTCATCCGAGCTGCAAGGATGACGTCTGACAGTAGGGATTTAGGTGAGGAATTGGAAAAGATTGGTACATTTTTTGTCGAAAGGGGGTATCCTGTGAATATGATCAATGACCTACGGACATATGTTCACCAACAATGGGGGATTAGATATACCCCTTTGCTGGGTGGGGGTACACTGACCAATAATCCGAACCATACCAGTGATAGAGATATGATGAATAGGTTTGGGAAAGCATGCATTATACAGTATGGACCCCACTGTAACCAAATTAAAAATATAATTCAAAAAAATTAGAAGATACTTAGAACAGATAAACGGGTCTGGGAGGCAGTTGGGAGTGAGCCCCAGTTTGTACACAGGAATGGTTTGAACTTGAAATTTATGTTAGAGAACAAACAGATAAAGACGAAATATAGTAGGGGGACTACTAGATGTGGCACATGCTCGCAGTGCCAATACATTACGGATGTGCAGGATATTACCTTGGAGAATTTTAACAACACAAAAGTATTTTTTCAAAAAGGGAACTGCAGAACCTCCAATTTAGTATATCTAGCCCTATGCACTTGTTGTCCCTGTTTCTACGTAGGCAAAACTACGAGGTGTCTGCGTAATAGGATTTACGATCACCAATACAGTATAAGGAAACAGGATGAGAACAATGCTTTGTGGAAGCATTTAAAGGCAAGTGAGGACTGCTCAAATTTTAGATTTGGTATTTTAGAGGTAGTCAGATCTAACGTTAGGGGTGGGGATGTTAAGAAACTAGTGAGTGAAAAAGAGGTGAGGTGGCAGGTGAAATTAAATGCCTCCACGCACCCTGGTTTAAACGAACATATCACTATCAAACCTGTTTTAGAAAATCGCAATGTATAGATTTTATGCATATTTATTGAATGTTTTATTGTACTATTGTTTTTTGGAAGTTCGTCTATTCATGCACTGGCACTTTTTTGTTGGTACTAGCACTTTAAAAAGCATTAAGCTGGAACATGTGAATTATTAATTAAGTAATGCTCAATTGTATTTAAGGCTGGTTGTTAGCTTTATTTAGTGTTCTGAAGAAGTCCATTGTGGATGAAAGCGCTTAACCGTGTGTGTTTTTTATCTATTGGATTAAATCTTGTGCTTTTATATCTTCATATCGTGCTGGTGCATTTTTTGCTGTGAGACAGGAGGCTGTGCTGCATACATATTTATTCATTAATTATTTTTAATACACCTATTCCTGTTTGTGATACAAGAATAAAATACCCTGTTTTATGGTCCATTTTATTTGCAAGGATAGTTATAACCAAGAATTTGAAGAATGAAGCTACACCCTCATTCGAAGAATTCACAAATATTGCAACCAAAGTATGTCATCTGGAAAATTATCACCATTAAATCAGGATCTACTAGAATAATCTCCTGCTATAATATGTGGACAAATTTCAAGGAACTGCTTGATAAACACAAATAGCTATACTCATATCAATTGGAATGTATAGGAATTTTTTTTAGATTCTTCATTGTTAGTAGACACTCATAAATAGTTGTTCATGTTTCTTCTTGTTGATATTGCTCTTTTTTTAAGCTTACAGATTTGTAAATACAGTTATTGCCATGAGCAGTTTTAGTTAAATTCTAATAAAAACTTATTAAAAAAAAAGAATATAAACATCTGTACAGTTACCAGGACATGGTTTAAATTGGAAGACAGTACTCCAGCAGAGCAAAGTTTCAATGCCTTCCCAACTTTTAGACCAGTAGCTGCACAGAAAAAGAGCTAAAGGAGGAGGAATCTCAATATACATCACTAACAAGCATACCTCTACGGTGGTCAGATGGGATGACATGCTGGAGTTCCTCTACGTGCAGATCACCACAAAATTCTGTATCATATCCAAGCCAGCTATAGGTCACCCTCCATGTTCCAAAAAACTCACAATGCAAACTTGGACCTACTGGAGACTCTTACCATCCAACCTAACATCCTAATCATGGCAGACTTTAATTACCCTTTATAGACTGGGAATCCTAAACAGCCTCAAATCTACTGGCACAAATATTCCTGAACTTAGTAAATACAAGCACCTTTGACAAAATAGTGAATACACCCCACTAGTCTCTTCAACATACTGTACCTTGTGCTTATAAATATGGGAAAATGCAGCATCTCATCATTCCTGGTAACGTCCAACCATAAAGCTGTCTCCTTCAAAATCAACTCTGTAATCCCATTAAACCCAGTAACAGATAGGAACTATTCCAAGACCTATTACCTTTTATTAAGTGACGAATTGTCAAAATTCAGTGCCTCTCCAAAGCCACAGATCATAGCAGCCTAGGCTGACTTGCTCTCAGAAACTCTGTACAACTATGTCTGTGACTGTATCCGGCTACTATACCTACCAGAAATCAAGTCCAGGAATAGCCCTATAAACAAACCACCCTGGTGGCATCCCAAATTGAACAAGACATACAATAAAAGGAAAAAAAATATGGCTAAAATCAGGAAGGGTAATTCCCATAAAAACAAACTCTCATCAAGGTAAATAAGCAACTAAGAGGGCTAACTGGGTCAAGCAAATCCAATTTTGAGGTTAAGATAGCCTTTCTGATTAAAGATAACCAAAGAGCCTTCTACAGCTATGACAGAATCTTAGGAGCAGCACATAGTGCTGAACTGGTAGTTAATGGTGCCACATTCACTGAGCCTGGTGATATAGCAAATGTGTTAGCAGACAGTACCAACTTTATTTCCCTCTTACCTCCAACCATCCCTTCAAGAATACACTCAAACATAACCCCTCCAGCTATAACTTAGGTGCATATACTAGCTGCACTCACTAAAACCAAGAACACAGCCTCAGTGAACCCCAGTAATACCCCAGGATGTCTCCTGAATAGTCTAAAATAGGACTTGTCAGGACCCCTAGAATCATTATTTAACTATAGTCTTAAAATAGGCTTTGTGCCATGTGAATGGAAGAAAGCAGCGGCCATCCCCTTTCATAAGGAAGAACCTTCCACAGATTCCAGAAACTAAATACCCATTAGGCTGACTAGTCCTATTTGCAAAGCCGTGGAAAGAATTTTGTTGTAAATTGTAAACAAGGACATAGGAGAACTCCAGACATAGGATCCATCCCAGTTTGGCTTTGTCAAAGGAAGGTGATGCTTAATGAATTTGGTGGACTTCTTTGAAAATGTCACTAAGGCAATGGAGGAGAGAAAATGGTGCATACTGTCTACCTTCATCTGGCTAAAGCATTTGATACAATACTCTCCTTAGGCATTAACAAACTTATGGAACTAGGTATAACCCCCTTTATAACACATAGAATAGCTAGCTGGCTAACTGATGGGTCAAAGGATGCAGGAGGTTAGAAGCAATGTGGCCACCTCCATAAAGAGGCTGATCCTCATTTGAGTCCCCCAGGGCTCTGTGCTGGCCCCACTCCTCTTTGGCATCTACTTCTCGGATGTCAAAGCCAGTGTTTAAGGCCTTTGGCTGACGAAGTTCACAGATGATTACAAATTGGGAACAGTCACTGAATTCCCCCAAGATGAGAACACTGTTCAGAAGGTGTAATACAAATGTTTAGTGCCAAAGCTATAGTTTAAAACTTAATACCAAGAAATACATTACAATACCTTTTGGAAAGTCTACCATCCTGGGCAACTATATCAAAAATAAATCACCCTTAAAAGTTGATTCACTAGTCAGGGGTCTTGAAACTCATGTAGACAGTAACATAGCCTTCAGCTAGCATGTGTCCAAGGTAGTAAGAAAATACTTATATGCTGCTCAACTTATAAGCAAGGAAATGGCATCTAGGTTCAGAGAGGGCATCGCACCACTGTAATCAGCCCTCATCAGGCCAATTAGAGAATAAAATTCCCCCTTTGCTATGTAAATGAGCAGATATATGCAGCAACTGGAATGTCCCCAAAGGTTCCTTACAAAAAGAATACAGACAGTAAACACAATGTCTTATGCTGATCACCTCAAAGCCCTGTCTATGAGAGGTGATCTTTGCCTGGCATACAGGACATCTCTAGACCCTGTTTTGGTCAACCTTTTGCACATACACAAAACAAACAGCATCAGAACTACAAGATTAAAAGACCTAAACTTGCTTGCTACATAAACAGAACATGTTAGAGAGGCAGATATGTTTCTCAGAGAATTCCCATTGTCTGGAAGAGGCTCTCCACCCAGGTGAAGCAGAAATACTCCCTATCACTTTTTAAAAACAACATGGACTAATGGATGGGTAATTAGAAATTCACCCCTGGTCTGGCTCTTATGTCTCTGATGGACATATGCAGTCAGAAAATCATCACCTATAGAAATCAAATTTGTGGGTCACAGTTAGGTTGCACAGCTAAGATTATCAGGGCCCTGGTGATCGTTAGTCTAGGCACCTAAGAGCCTATGAAGACACTTTATGACACCCAAAACTCTACATAAATAATTCTCTCTAATAAACTCCTGGTGTACTAAAATAGGCTCAAATTAAATGCTGAAAAGTGTAGTATCCTCACATTTGGTAGACAACCCCTCCCCTCATCATACTGTCTAGACAACACACCTCTACAAAACAAAAATGTACTTAAGTATTTGAGGTGATAGTCCCCTTTCTTTTAATCATGTGACAATGGTTGACAGGAACTCCTTTTATTTGGCCCAGCTATTTGCCAAAGGAATATCATCACAGTGTAAAGAGGTAATCATTCTCATGCTCAGCATTTATCAGGGCAGTTACTCAGTATAATGTTCCCTTTGGAATGTATCTCACTAAATGTTTTGATCAATTAGAAATACTGCAAAAGTTCCTAACCAAAAAGATCACAGGTCTAAAGTCCATAATCTACCAAGAGAGGCTCTGTCATTTAATTCAGTGTATTACAGACTTTTGAGTGGGATCTCTGTCTTGCTTATCACACCTTTAGAGACCTGATTCTCTTGGACCTCATTTTTCTACACAAATCCAGTATCAACATTTTTATGTTTGTTCTGGGACTTAGTCTTGTATTTGTATTAGCAGCTGTGGGAAAATGATGTTCCTGTGCTATTCTGCACTTCTATTTCCACAAGCAGAATTACTTGTAAAAGCTACCTGTTGTATTTTAAAACATGGTGGCCTATAGTCAAGTAGTTTAATTTACAGTTGTGGCACAGCTGTGTACTCCTGTGAGATTTTGAGCCTTAGTCATTTATTATTACATTTTTTTCCATAAACAGTGTTGCTGGTAAATTTCTGCATAGTCTGATGCCTTAAACTATAATAGAAGGTCAGCAGTGAGAGAATTATATCTGCTTCAGTTTGTGCTTTGGTGCTTTTATATTCTGCTTAAAGTTGCATTCTGTGCCTGCCCAATCCCCTGCTAACAAATTAATCTAAAGTTTCTGAAAGAACTATAATATTGCCTTTATTATTGTTTGCTTACCTAATTGGCCTATGGGCATACATAGTTTAAAACTTGCTTTTTTTCTGCTTGCATACAAGCCTCGTATTTGTGCGAGTCTTGGCTTAGTTATCTAGAACAGTCATTATCTGATGATGACACTAGAGAGTTTGAGAGATTTTGCTTGCATCTGAAGTCCTCCTTGGCAAGAAAAACAAAATTAAGTATGGTTTTGCACTTGTATTCCTTGTTTTTATTGCATTCTCAAAGATTTCTATGCTATTTGTTTTTTTTCCTGAACTTAAGAGTTTTAGGTTGCATTTTTCCACTGGTGCAAAGGCTGCTGTTCTGCACTTGTAGTACACTAAGTAATACTGTATCTACTGTTTTAAGTGTTTTTAGGCATCAGTCATTTTGGTTAACTAACACATGAGCTCCCGTTCAGTCATTGTACATATCACAAGGGTTAAATTCTGCACTCTTGTGAGAGGAAAGGGCTGATTTCCCCTATATGAGCTGCAAGTTGCTGGTTGGCCTGTGGGTATACCTAGTTTAAAACTTTTTTTTTCTTCTTCTGTATAAGGCTCACATTTGATTCATCCAGCAACTATTAGTGGTGCCCTGTATTTGTGCAACAGATACTGTGGTACTTTCACTATAAAAAAAAACTTCTGAAATTTTCCACAGTCTCGCTACTGAAGGAGCTACTAGTTTACATGCTGAGCAGCACAGATTGCAATATTACAGTTCTCAAACAGTGACTGGTTTGCTTGCTGGACAGCAATACTGGATAGGTAAGCAGTAGACTACACTAAGGAAGCAGCCATCCCTCATCCACTTGCAAACTCATCCCATTTTTTCCCCTTGTAAATCCAATATTAAGACAAGTTCTGATAACCTTGATAAGTGTAAGCAGGGGCTTGGGAGATGAACCATTTACAGATCGTTTGTGTCCATTGGAGACATAGGTGTCAAACCAGGGATGAATTTCCTGCTCCCCATCGAATTGTCCAGGATGCACTTGAATTAGGTTAGGGAGAGCTCTGCTTCACATGGATAATCTCTGGAATACATACCTGTCTCTCTAGCAGGTCCTATTTATATCGCAGGCAAGGTTTTACATCTTTAGAATGGGTAATTTTGATGCTGCTTGTTTTGTGGACATGCAGGAGGTCCATCAGAGTGGGGTCTGACAAAGCCCTGTATGTCAGCCATAGATATCTCCTCAGTAACCTGTAGGAGACAGAATACAGGGCTAGAGCCTTCAGGAGTCTTCATAGGACATTTTACTTAATCCCTGTATTCTTTTAGTGAGGAACCTCTGTGGATGTTCCAATTGTTGGATATGCCTGGTTAGGTACATACCAAAGGGGGCACTGTAGTCAATGATACGTCTGATGAATGCCAAATACAGTGAAACAGTGACTTTCTTAGACTTGGATGCCATACCTTTGTTTATAAGTTGCGGAACACAGAATGATTTCCTCACAATGTGTGTGTCCCTAAGTCCATGACTACTGGGTCAACTCTAAGGGGTGTGTTGTCAATGCAATACTTACCAGGGGTGAATGACTTCCCAAAGGATACTATTATGCATTTCTTGGCATTTAGTTTTAGTCCATGGCTCTGGCACCAGTTGTTTGTTTGTGCCAACCCCACCAATAGAACATTTGTGTCAGTGTGGGATTCAATGACAGCTCCTAATTTACAATCATCTGCAAATTTAGTCAGCCAGAGACCACTGTCATTGGCCTTGACTTCAGAGAAGTAAATGCCAAAAAGGAGCATTCCAAGGACTAACCCCTGAAGGACTCCACTTGTGACTGGCCTCATTGTAGAGGTGGACTTCCCAGTTTTAACTTCCTGGGTCCTGTCTGTGAGCCACTTGGCTATCCACCAGGTGACATACGAGTTTGTACCTAACCTCCTGAGTTTGTCAATAATGCCTGAGTGGGGGTATTGTGTCAAATGCCTTGGCCAGGTCAAGATAGACATTGTGTACCATTTTGCCCTCATCCATTGCTTTGATGACCTTCTCAAAGAAATCTGCCAGGTTGAGTAGACATGATCTGCCCTTGATGAAACCAGACTGGGCTGGTTCCAGTGTCTGGACGTTTAGTATATAACTATTGATCATTTCCATGGCTTTACATACAAGACTAGTGAGACATATGGGTCTTGTAGATCCAGGGTCTGTAGATGGCCCACCTTTGTGCAGAGGGATGACTGTTGCTGTTCTCAATTCATGAGGCAATAAGGCTGTTTGCAGGCTACAGTTACATAGCAAATTCAGAGGCCCTGATAGGTCATGTTTTATGCTATTTAGAAGGCATCCTGGGATATTGTCTGGGCCCATTGATGCAGTGTTGTCTTAGAGAGAGCATAAAGAACCTGTTCCCTAGTCATAGCAGGGGGAGTTATATTTGATGGTTCCTGAGGGGAAAGTTGAGGGGGAGAAAGGGGTAGAGTTGGAGCTGAATTTATCAGCCAGTAGGATTGCTATACCTTCTGGCTCAGTATAGATAACTCCATTTACAATTAGTTCTGCACACAATTGTGTATTAACTTTGAGATTGCAGACATAGCTAAAGGATGCCTTGTGGTTGTCCTTGGCATGGGAGGCCAAACTCACTTCAGATTTGGCTTTGATAAACTTTATTTGTCCTCTAAAATGTTTTAGTTTGATGAGAGTGCTTTTATCCTTCTGGGTACTGCATTTCCTAATTTTTGCCATGATTTTCTTCCTTCTGTTATACAGCCTATTGATTTTGCGATTCCACCAGGGTGGCTTGTTTTTTTGAGTTAGTTCTGTACTTCTTCCTGGTGGGTACAGCTACCTTTATGTAGCTATTAACATGCTTGTACAGGGTTTCTGTGAACAGTTATGCATAGGTAACAGTGTTCTCAGAGTTTATGGGGGCTTGGCATTTTGTCAGGTTATCACTTAATAGCAGAAGGCTGGCCTTAGAGTAGTTCCTGAGTATTCCCATTTTAGCTTTGGGTCCAGGTTTTATTTTTACTTCAAAGGAGACCATTTTGTGGTGTGACCTTACCAGGAAGATATTAGAGTACAGGGTGTACAGCACTCTCTCTTATTAATGATAACCAGATCCAGTATGGCTGCACCTCTGGCTGGTGTATTGACTATCTGGTTCAGGCAGTTTATGTTTACAAAATCCAGGAATCTCTATGCTTGTACATTTGGTGTCGTATAGGATTCACAGTTAATAGTGGGGTAATTAAAGTCACCCATGAACATGGTATTGAGTTGGATGGTTAGTGTTTCTAATAACTTTAGATGCATTGTATGGGTTTCCTGGGTCATAAAATGGGACCTACAGCTGGCAAGGAAGCGATATTGGATTTTGCCTAGGGTGATTTGAACATAGAGCATCTCAAGTGCATTGTCTTGTTTGACCAGCCTTGAGGTATATATTTTTTTATGTAAATAGAGACACCTCTATCTTTAGTTGCTGGCTGTGTAGTAGCTGATCTAAATGTGTGGAAGGCATTACAACCTTGCACTGTTGGTGTGCTCTCCGTGGCTTTAAACCACGTCGCAGTGACTGCACAGACATCAGCATTGTCCAGGGTGAAGAGCGCTTCTAGGGAGTGGAGTTTTTTGTTTAGACTCCTAACATTGAGCAGTGATACCTTTAGATTTTCTTGGTTTTGAGTTACTATGTTGGAAGTACTTTCAGTTTGACATTGCCTAAAAAAGGCACTATGGTGGAAGACAATATTTTAGCTAATATTCGAAAACCTAGAGGGGAGAGGTGCTGACCATCTCTGGCAAAGCAGCGGGGTCTATTGATCATTTCCTTCCAAGCTGACAAATATTGCACCCCCTTAGAATGACACCATAAACTAAGCCAATTATTAAAGTAATTTTTTTTGTGTCGTGGCATCATCCTTGGGGAAGGTAAAATGCTTCTCAATGCTAGGCTTGTACAAGCCTGGGATACACATTCCAAGAACTCCATGTCTGTCTGTCTGTCTTCATATAGTCCAGGGAAGTAAGTCTCAGGTCATTTACTCCCAGATGGACTGTGACTGAGTCATACTGGTACTTGTGGTCCAATGAACCAAGTGCGTGCATAGTGTGGTGGAGCCAAGCCCCTAATAAGCAAATGACCGTGACTTTCTCCTTACTCAGCCTGGTGAGAGAGACATCAGTGTCTCTCACAAAGGAGTCTCCAATGACCGTTGAATGAATGAATGTTGGATTGTGTGGTGGCTTGTCTTATGGGCTTAGAGGTTAGAGGCTCCATGAGATGTGGCTCTATGTGTTGATGTGGCTGTTGTTTTGAAAGCGTGGATTTGAGGCTGCCAAGGCTATTTGTTATGTGTACTTCATTGAGGAGGTCTTTGTGGTTTAGGAAGGTTACATTTAAGTGCCTCAGCATATGTGGTCTATATGTCTCTTTTGAATTGTGTTTGACGGGTGCAGTGTGTGTACTACTGACAACCTTGTTGACATTAGGAGTACTTTTACGTGAGAGCTTTGCCTCCAGTGACATTGTGTAAATGCATCTCTGACATTCCACAGCAGTTTGTTTGAAAATGAACTGGTTGTCAGTAAACTTGAGGCAATTTCTACATTGCCTCAGGATGCCCATATTCACCAAGTTGATAACGGAAATAGTGGGAAAGTTCATATCCATGGCAACAGACCCTTTTTTATTGATTAGACAGCTGGAGTGAGAATAAAAAGCAATGTCAGGAGTTTTCAGTTTGCAACTATGGGAGACCGTCCGTGCTTGTCACTGCAGACTAGTTGTCCTGTGTGCAACTAGGTATTAGTCTGTACAGGGCACGGCCCATCATGTGAGGGGAAACTAAAATGTAGACCCTGAAAATTTAAGGATGAAGTATTTAGGCAGATATTCTGTAGTTAGAAACAAATCAAGCAGTACTTAGTGAAACAAAGAATTAGCTTGTCAACAATTATGAAAAAAGGGGAGTCGTGCTTGACTACTACTCTGCTGGGATACAATGCTCCTTTGCTTCTTCTCTCACCAGAAGCAAAATGTTAGTACCAGTCCCAAGATGAGAAGCAGGTCACAGCCTGCTTGATGATCCACAGTATTGGCCCAGATGATGCAAGAGTCTTTAGGCTAGCTGTAGCTTTTTCCTGGTAGATGCCTTGAATAGCAACCAGACCAATCAGGAACGCTGAGCACAGACACTCACTGTCCAACCACAATCCGTCAGAAATCAATGCAATCTGGTCCTTCTCTCACCAGCAGCAGAATATAAGCACAAATTCCAAGCTGTCACCTATGAAGCAGTTACTATGCATTCTGGTGATTAGCATTCTCCAGGAAATAATGTCCTTGTGCTTATCCTCTTACCAGGAGAAAGCAGAAGCACTAATCCCAAGATGAGTACAGAGAGGCAGAATGTGGGCTTTCCAATAACTGGTGGTCTTGCAATAGATGTTTGAAGGTAAGATGATAAAAAGTAAGTTTACGGACAGGGGCACTATGTAAACTGCTCAAAGGCATAGGCACAAACCTAAACAATCCTATAGCCCTTAGGGATTGAAAAAATCAGGTAAAATTTGGATAGTAATGGCTAGGTTTGTAAGGGCTCTTAAGCAGTTAGCCTAGTAATCTCCTACTAACCTATGAATAAACTAGATAACTGGGAGGTTATCCACAAATGTATTACAGAATTGAGCAGTATGGCCCTACTGGAGAAAGGAGGTGCAGTGTGAGGAAGGGTATTAGCAAGGCAAGATTGGTCTTTTGATTCATTGACCCCGGGATATGTAGGATTTAATATAGGAGTGTGTCAGTAACAAGAACTACTGAATTAGTTATAAAAGTATCTTTGATTTTTGTCAGTCTTCAGCACTCAGTTATTATGTGCACAGTTCATTTACTGGTAGCTACAGCAACTGACTGTCTACTGCTTTGGTAGGACATTGCTCACCACTATCCCTGAAATACCATAGTTAAATTAGCATTATGTTTGTATTTTACAATTAATACTTTGTGGAGATAGGGAAGCACTTACAGATGTTAGATCAAAGCGTTCAAACTAGTTATGCAGTACTTAAATTCCTATGAGTACTACTACTGCTTGCAAACTGTGCAGGTCCCAGATTAAAACATCTAATTTTTGAACTTTAAATACTGAGCTGCTAGGAGACAGAGACTACTGCTGCCAATAAATCTCACTAACTTTGAACAAGTGTAACTTGGAAAATCATAATATCCTATTTTCCTTCGTCAAGCATGCAGAGTGGTGGTTGAAATTTACATTCCTTCTGATTACCCATCATTCACTGTAGATTTTCCTGCACTTTCCTATTTTATACTGTAATATTCATTAACATCTACAAATGAGTATCACCTTGTTGAATCCTCATCTACATTTCCTGTAGATGGCACTGCAATAAAAAGCAGCACTGGACTTTATGGTGCTGCGGTAGCATTGTTCTTCACAGTAAGATGCTGTTCGGTTCGATTCTCAGCTAGAGCGTCTTCTGCGTGGAGACACGCGTGAATGGGCGTACCTTCGATGAAGGTTGTGCATCAGGGCTGGTAACTCGGCACGTAAAAATCAACTACCAATCATTAGCGGACCGGAGTTCCGCTGTGGCGACCCCTAACCGGGAAAAGCTGAAAGACACACACACTGGACTTCAGTGGCAATTTATATGCTTACTTTTATGCACTAAACCTCATTTGGAGGACCTCAGAATTCAACTGGTCTATAAGGGGAAAAGAAGTCTCCAGCAGAGATCTACGCAGGTGCTTAGGAGATTATAAAGGTAATGCAGAATGTAGAGTTTAAAACAAATACTGGTCTTTTGCAAGCTCTTTAGCTAGCTAGAATTCATTAGACACATTGTGCTCAATGACTCTGTTGTTGTCACAACCAGGCCTCTAAGCTATGGAAAAGGCAAAACACTAACTAACCAGTTGAATACTGAACACAATGGTCCACTTCCTTTTGTATTCAGAAATTCAAACAGCATGGAGCATTACTTGTGTAACTAGAATAATACTCTTTAAAATTATGAAATTCTTTATCATGACATTATGTCATTTACGTTGCACAGGAATGGGTGTTCTGGATTCCTAACTAAATAATGTTTCTTCATTTTGTCCATTTTACTCATGTACCATATTCCATGCAGTTCACATGGGCTCTGTGACTTAAGTCCAAGCCTTTAGTGATTGACGTCTGTAACTGACACCAAATAGCCTCAACACTTGAAAACAAACCATTTTCAGAAATAATAAAAAAGTAATAAAAGCATTTTTTTCAGGAGAAAGCTCTCCTGCATACTCCATTATGTAGAGCAGTGCAACTACATCCCTTGCTTCTCACATATACTATCTCAGATTGCTCAATCTTGGGGAAAAGAAATGTCCAAAATATGACAATCTCAGTCTTAAATGTGACACCCTAGGATCACACATTACTATGTCAATTAGTATTTTCTCAACAGCAAGCTACTACCCTTTTATAGGCATTGTCAGCTGATTTTCATCTCTCTTCTGCTTTGTTTTACAATAGGTTTGCCTAACCACTTAATATTTATCCACACAAGATCACAGCCATCATTTAATTGCCATATATTAATTCATTTCTTGCCCTACTCGGCTCATTAAGTTATAGTATTTTAATTTAACTTTCCTTCTTACTGGTAATTAAATAGGTGTACTGCCCACCCACTACAAAGTTGAAAATGTATTTCATACCATTCTTTACTGTAACTCTCCCTTCCACTCTTTCTTGTTCTTTACCTCATCTTATGCAATTGCATAAATGCCTTTTTTTTCCTTCTATTAAAATGCATCATATCATTCCCAAAACTTTGAGACTGACTTTTCTCACATCTTGCTATGTTACTAATTTGACAAGAATAGGATCAACGCCACAGTGAAGTCGAGTCAAAGAAATAACAATACACAAAGAAACTGACTCTGCAAACACTATAAAAATATATATTTAACAACAAACAAAACTTTTTTGATAAAAAGCAATCCATCCACAGTGCTAAAAATGCTTTAAAAACAACAGTCCATTAAATAACATTTTCAAATAAATGTAACACACAGCCCATCAATCATAACATTCACGTAGTTAACTTTCTTAAAGATATGATGCAATAGAAAGTTGCTATTGAACATTATCCTACTTTGAACACACATACAGGTTTTATGCTAATGGTTGCATTTATCCCAGGCAACTTATCTGCTTAGAGTGTGATGATCTACTTATATTAAGACAATTCAAGTTTGTTATCTGCATCACCACTCTCTGGGATTAGGGAAAACTACCTCTATAAACCTAAATACAAAAACATGTTCAGATACGTTTTCCATCAAATGTTTATCCAATGCATTAGTCTGTATGGACCTGTGCATATTTTATCTATGCTCTATTATGCAGTCCTTCAACTTTCTTCATGACTTTCCTACATAAAATACCATACATTTATTACATGTTGCAAGACAAATTATATTTAATGTATTGCACGTTGCAGAACATTTAAATATAATCTTTTCCAGTATGTGGATGTTAAAAAACATTTTGTGTACAAATAAATTCACAGCAACAACAGTTATAACAGGGGGAAGTTCCATGTTTGTTACAAATGTTGTTAGTAGACGCTGTAACTTTCATATTTTTATAACAGGCATTTTTTAAGCTAGAACATTTCTTATAGACAAAAAAAATGGTTGCTCACCAATAATTGATCTTAATTCTAGCATTGCTTTCAAAATTCCCCAATTATTTTAAATTATATCTTTAACTAGCTTAGTCTATTTGTTATAAGTGGCCAAATAACATATATTATTTCATTTAGTGTTCGCTGAAATATTTCCGTTACTTACATTATCTTGAAAAAAGTGTGGTTTAGTTGTACTGTCCCTTTTACGGATTACTTCTTCCCCAGTTTCATTTAATAACATATAGTCATATTCTCTTCCCCTAAATTCCATAAACATTTCATCCATTTATTTCATACATTCTATGTCATCAGTCTACTGACATGTGAAAACTGACTTTGTATGATACCTCTAAACGTGGTGAGCATGCATACTCTACTTATGTAAATAGCGATTAACCTGAGTATCTTTCCTATAGATATTGGTGTCGTCATTTCTACCATCAGAGCTAATTAGCACATCCAAAAAGTGTATCTTAGTGTCTGAACAATTCATTTTAAACTCTAAAAAAAAATCTGTTGAGCTGGGTATTAACATATCTCCCCATTTCCTCAAATGTCAGGACATTGCAGCAATCAAAAAGTTAATGTGAACCTCTCCTGATTAATAGGTTGGTAGTATTAATTTCATCTTTCTTACACTTCTCATTCAGGCCAGGTTTACTTGCTACAGTCTTCTTAATATTTGGCAGGCATACAGTGTAAATTTAAAAAATATCACGACACCTAGGCATGAAGGAAAATCTAGATAGTTTATGTCTACGACTAGGCAGTTCTTGCAACAACCGTATATAAAAAATGGTTAAGCTACATATATTTACAACTAACTGGTCAAGCACTATATCCACAGTCCGACTCATACCTCTCAACCTCTTAGAGCAAGAAATCTGGACAAAGCCATACATAAAAGTGGGATAAAGGCTCAAAAAGTGGGACAATTTTTAAATATTGCTGTTACAAACTTAGAAAGTTGATAGAATAACAGGTTTTGCATTAGCATGAATTTCCTGAAGCATAGGAAGTCTGAAACTCAAATGTCTGTCATTATTTTCTGACTTTAATCTTTAATGAATTGCCTCTAATTTGCCAGAAAACCACAATTTTATGAAAAATGGAACAAAAATATAAGGCAAAAATTTGGACATTCTGCAAAAATCAAACATTTTTTATTATTTAATTTTACTGCAAGCCTGACATTCAGTCGACAATGTTTTCCCCCTTGTATGTTATTTCTCTTTTCCCCAAAGTTGTACAGTTATGATGTTAGTACATTTAAGTTAGTGGGGCTGTAGGGAGGAAAGTTCCTCAATGGAGATGCTTGAGGGGTACTTGATAGCTGCAAAAAAAAGTGATATTAGACATTTTGAGATATTAGTTTCTTACAATGGATATCTCATACAGCCCATATAATACCGGTTGCCTGAGAAAACAAAGGAGACACTCGAACTTAGATAGTGAGCCAAAAGCCAGACATGCTTGGCATAACTGAACCTTGGCTAACCTTACTCACTATATGTATAGTGGATAATCAAATTATTTACTTAATTATTATCACAGCATCTGGCTAAGCTTCAAGGAAAGAGAATCTTTCGCAGAAAAAAATGCAAGGAAATTTTCTAGAAGATGATGCCATAGGTACTTCCCTTTATAGGCTTTTAGCTGATGTGCCCAAATCTGTTCTGTAAATTTTTTAAAAGTAGATGTAAAGTACAGTTGTTTAAAGTATTACCAAAACAGTAGATGTCCTTCTCTTCAATGTTGCAGTATTCTTTACCTAAGAGATCTCCTGCCAAGGACAGCCTAACATCCGGCCAGTATACCAAAGCCTTTAGTTCTTATAGGTGCTGTATATCACATGTATGCTCCCCACGCAAGGCATGAGGCATAAGAGTCATGTATGGATACACACAATCAGAACTGAAAAAGCCCCAGCAGGAACAAAATACCCTCAGGGACAAAGGGAACATGCATTAAGAAGGAAAAAATGAAGCGTAGAGGAACCCCATGGCACACAATATTCTCTACCAAAGGCAGACTGCAGGAGCTTAATAAGAATACTGGGAGGAGGAAGGCACAGAACACCCCTCGGCAAACCTATGCAGGATAATCCTAGCAAAGCCTGCCCTGGCCCTGGAAATAATACCAAACTTGTAATGTTTGGTGAAAGTAAGAACAGTGGACCAAGTAGCAGCCTCAAGGATGGGATTGGTATCCAGACCCATGAAAAGCACCAGTGGATGCACCTGCCCTAGAAGACTGCACCTTTACAGAGGAGGAAAGACATTTGTCATGAAAAGCATACAAAAGAAAATGGCCTTAGAAATCCAGGAGAAGATGGTTTGCTAAACAGCCAAACCCAAAGTCCTGGGATGAAAGGAAACAAAAAGCTATTCAGATTTGCATATAACTTTAGTTTTATCCAAATAACATCTGAGCTGTCTATGCAAATCTAAGGTGTGAATAACCTTCTTATTGGCAGACTGTGAGGAAGGAAAAAAGGAAGGAAAATGAATAGACTGATTAAGGGATAACTCATTGACCTCCTTGGGCATAAAGAAGACATCCCTGTCTCTGTGAGAAACTAAGAAAGGAGGAATAGCCATGAGAACTTAAAGATCAGACACTCTCTTGACTGAAGTAAGAGCTAAACGAACAGTCTTCTAAGTGCAATGTTCTAAAGAAGCAAGCTCAAAAGAAGACTGGGTCAAATTTTCAAGTACAAAACTGAAGTCAAAGGAAGGAGGAATTGGTTTCTTGGGGGGGAGGGTGAGGATATGAAGGGTGCCTTTGAGAAATTGCTTGACCTCAAATCTAGAGGTCAGAGGAGGAAGCAAGGTCAGACGAGCATAAATTGCTGACTGGTGAGCCTTAACTGCAGAGCATGCCAACTCAGCATGGAGCAGATCACACAGATAAGAAAGAACCAGAGGACCCTTGACAGACAGGGGATCCTGATGGAGAGAGAGAGGCACCAGACAGAAAATTGCTTCCATTTGGACATGTATGATTTTCTCAGAATAAAAGTAAAAATGAAGGCCACAGCTAAAGATAACTAAATCCTTTAATGTGTGCGCGCTTTTGTTCACAAACAATTTACTATATACAAAAACTATAAAGAAAATAATGCATTAGCAAGGCATATAAAAGACCATCCAGACCATCACTAAGTTTAGAGTAATAGAACAAGTATTACACGGAAATACAGAAGGTCATACATCCTTGCAACTTGAAAGGCAAGAGTTGTGGTGGCAACTGTTGCTGAATGCACATAGTTTCCCCGGATTAAATGATCAATGCTCTATTATGTGTCTGCTGAGATTAAAATATTTAAAACGTACCTAATTATAATTACATTTATAATAAGGACTTTGGTTTTACTAATGATGCAGAAGTTCTATAATGAAATTGTAGTTTTTGTCTTTATTTTATTTTTATATTTTAAATGTATGAGAAGGATTCTTAAATGCATGTAGGTAGTTTTAAAATATTTTAGTGATGTGACTTTTAAATGTATTTAAGGAAGGGCTTGTTCTTTTGAATGTGTCTGAAGAAGTTCATTATAAATTGTTTGTGAATGAAAGCACTCGAGCATTAAAGGCTTTGGTTCCCTTTAGCTGTGGCCTTCGTTTCTATTTTTATTTTGAGTTTAATTTTGTCTTGTTTAATTGTCGATATATGATTCTCTGGTAGTGGGCTTCCTGGCCTCCTGCAGAACTTGTAGCACATCCACAGAAAAGAGATGCCTAAAAGGGATCAACACTCTGTCAACCACAGTCAGTTGAAGAGTAGACAATTGAGGATGGACAAGAAATCCCTTGTCTTTTTGTAAGAAGATCCACCTGGTGAGGTAACTTGTGGTGATTGCCCATGGCCAAATGAAAAAAAAGGGGAACTAATGCTGTCTAGGCCAAAAAGGAGTCATCAGCAAGATTTTGGGAGAGACTTAACTGATCTTGTGCAAACTCATGGCAACAGTGGAGGGGGGGGGTTACTGAAACATCCCCTTCCAAGGAAAAGACAGGGCATCCATTTTCCAAGCCAGAGGACTTCGGATTCTTGAACAGAATAGAGGAAGTTGTCATTTCAGAGTGGAGATGAAACGATGTACCTGAGGGATACCCCACCAATGGACAATGTTCAAGAACACATCTCTGTGAAGCATCCATTCATGAGCTTGTGTGCTGGACCTCCTCAAATATTCTTCCACTAGGTTGGGCTCTGAAGCAATGCAAACCACTTAATGAGTCACTTGATATTGAAGAGCTACATCCCAGACCTGAAGAACTAGTCTACAAGGAAAATAGGACCTCATGCTCCCCTGCTTATTGATATACCGGGTCTATATTATAAAAGCAAACAATCAAAAGATCGAACCTGTTATATCGACCACTTAGAGTAGAAAACTAAAATAAGCGAACAACCAGAACAGCAATTTCTTTCCCAGTGAAAGAAATCGCTGTTCCCATAAAAAAAAAAAAAAAAAAAAAGTAAAACACACTAAACACTATTTTAAGTGGGGGGGCTGTGGGTCCCCCCACACTTAAATATACCAACTCTGCGATCGCACTACAGTGGAGGTAATGGCAGAACTGGACAGCTGGCCCAGCGATTTCTTTCCCTTTGTTTTCGACTTTAAGGGGTCGATATAACAGTGCTTGATCTTTTGATCATTCGCTGTTATAAAGTACACCCGATATACCATGCACCCCCCCTGCTTGTTGGTATTGTCTATGAAAACTTTGAGGGACCTGGGATGAAAGAGGGAATGAAAGGCTTACAGAGTCAGAAGCAGAGCCATCATCTACTTTATACTGATGTAGTAAGACCTCTGATGAGGTGGCTGGAGACCTTGAAACTTTAGAAAGCCACAGGAAGAACCCCACCCCCTATCTGAGTCATCTGTAAAGAGCTTCTGATTGGGAACTGGAGCCTGAAAAGGAATCCCCGGGTTGACAGAAAGCTGATGAGTGAGCTGTTCCTGAGGAGGTTGAGGAATGCATGAAAAGGGAGGAAGAGACTTCCAAACCACAACATATCCCTGACATATAATGGACAGACCCCCAAGAGTCTGAAGTGATTTGAAGACAGTTTGGGAGAAACAAGGAAAGATGGAAGGACAAGGGAACCTACCCAAGGGGAGGAAGAAGCATACCATCAAATAGAACCAAGTTTGTCCTGGAAAGAAGGTTTATGGGTGTCCGGAGTCTGAGTAGACTTAGCAAGGAAGCACATGCCTAGAACCCTTCTTGCCCTTGAGAGGAAGGCGAGATTGCCTACAAAAAAAATGCAGATTTGTAGATAGAATTCACCTGAAATGTAGGAATAGGAGATACAAAAATATGTTTCAGTTCCTGCAAGGCTTTGCCCTTGTTCTAGAGAGACTTGAAAAGATCAGAAGCAGCAGATCCAAAAAGGCTTTTATTACCAAAGGAGCTTCTAAACATTTCGCCTTAATGTCATCAGGTAAAGCCTGAAGACAAAGCCAAGAATAATGCCTCATAAATGAAACAAAGGCAGCAGCCCTTGAAGATGCAGCAACTGCTTCACAGCTGCATTTGACTGAATGGTGATCAACTTGAAACTTAGTGCCCAGCAGGGAAAGGGTTGAAGCCTACCCCTCATCTTTAGAAAGGTCAGGAACCACCACAAAAACCCGAACAAGTAGAGACAAAACATACCTGGTCTAGTAGTGGATGGCCCTAAAGTGGAGCTGTGTAACCTTTCTTGCCCAGCCTTTACATTGCCCTTCTATCCTTATCAGAAGACAATAGCTTGGTGGGGGGCAACAACTTGGATGGCTTGTCAGAGTAAACTGACACTAGAAGCGTCAGGAGAAGGGCATTTATAAAGAAGCTTGCAATCATCAGGCACTTTATAGAACATGTTCAGCTTCTTAAGTGCAGGAGGCTGGAGTCAGGGGCTAAAGAAGCTGCAAAGAAAGTATTCAGTAGGCAGCCAGAACAGGTGGAATGGCAGATGGTTTGTGAGACTCCATCTGCTGGAGCTCATAATACCTTTTTTTGAATCTCAGAGACTTGAGAACAATCCCACTTAAAATAATCCATCATACAGGCAATGTATCCCCAAAGGAGAGCTCTTCCAAAGAATAGTCTGAACTTATGGAGTCTTCCTCCTCTGAACCATAGCCTAAGGGGGAAAGAAAAAGGGAAGAATTAAGCCAAGGATTCTTCCCCTGAGTCCAGATCCTCATCCAAGGAATCCAATTCCCTAGGCCTCTTGAGTGGAGTTGAAGACCAGAGAGGAGCAGGAACAGAGACCACTTGAGATGGCTTCAGGGCCAAGGCATTAAATAAACCCGGAGTGAAATTCTGCCATTCACATTAGGGATCCTTCACCAAATGGGAAATGTGCCTTACTTTCTGTTTCTTTTTCTGCTGGACATCTGCTCGAAACATCCTCAGAGGGTTAGAGTAGTACGAATCTCCTCCTTTACTAAGATCTAAGAAATCCTACTTTGTCCTTTGGTTATTATCAGCTGAGGTACCCCCTCAACATCAGGCACAAATGTTTGAAAAGCTTCTGAAGATGTGTGAGAAGCTGGATCCATGCTGGCTTTAGACAGAATCATCGTAGAGGAATCTGACTGGACAGTCCTGTGGGCTTTCAACAGACTCAAAAGAGATATCTGGGGTGAAGCTGTACAGCAGCCAATCAGACCTAACTTTCTTGACCTTCCTTAGCAGATGGCTGAACCTTAGGATGGGAGGATTCCACCATAGCTCCGTGAGTAAACAGCTTAAGACATTAGTTCTCTAGATATATGGCCAAAGACTGTCTTAGGCACAAATACCTGGCAGACAGAACACTGCATATGACTGTGGGAAGCACCCAAACAAAAAAGACACTGGTCATGATGGCCTTTAAGGGAAATCTGCTCTCACACTCAAGAGTCTTTAGGCTAGCTGTAGCTTTTTCCTGGTAGATGGATGGATTATATTATCCCTTTCTTGATCATATAAACACAACAACAAATTTAGAAGAAACAAAAGAAACTCCAATGGGGCACTTATCTGAAAAATGAAAGCATGTGGGGGCACCTGGATACCAGATTTGTAATGTACAGACATGTACTGTTAACTTGACCAAGCTTTCACAGTTCAGCTTCCATGACGTATGTTATCTTTTATGGAAACACAAAAGTCACCCCCTTTAACAAGCTGGTTTTTGATGTCTCTAACTAGAAAATATTTTTTGACAGGTGTAGGCTTGCTCTTTTGACAGACAGATGTTTTCAGGATACTCTGAAGGAAGGGAACCAAACAAGTCACTTTCTGACAGACTTAATCACTGATGATGCTACTTATTCCAAATTAGAATAGGGATTTTAATGAATCCGTTTTTCTCCAAACTTTTACCATGATGATTAACATATGGTTACACACAATTATATTGGTTTCCTCATATTTTTACTACTCCAAACATAACGTGAATTAAGTGAAACAAATATTTACATTCATAACCCAAACTTTGGGATATATGAAATTAAGACTGGAAAAACTATCTTTGCGGATGACCACTGACTCAGCCATGTCACAACTGCTTATGAAATAAAAGTTTGCTTACTTAGTAATAAAGGAAGTCATAACCTTTCCAGCTCATTAGAAGCCTGTTTTATAACCTAGACCAATAAGTGACAAATGGCATACAAGCCCTTCCACTGCCTAAAGATCAAGTAATATATTACTTGTTGTGGATTATTTCTATCTGTCATCAAGTCCTGAAGGTTCTGCTAATAAATATATAGCTAAGGCAATTTAATGCACCTTGTCTGTTTTGAACACAAATGTATTCATTTCAAATAAGTTGCACAATTTCTGTGTTGAACCATACTTTCCATATCTTGCATAAATCCTAGCACCATGTTATCTATACAAAGTCCATATAAGCTTGGCCAACCCAAATGACCTTACCAGAGAGCTCTTCCACTCTCACTGTGATCCTCTAGATACAGAGACACGACGAATAATGCTGTCCATTTGGGGATTTTTCAAAAGAATACCTCCTTTTTAAAACCACAGTATTGATTTAAGAAATGTGACCCAAAATGTATGTGGTTTGTCCTAAACCTTTTAAGGCAAGCACCCCTTAAACCTTTATTTTGTGGTAGAAAGGGGGAAGTAAGGATGGAGTGAGCTCCATTTATAGGTTCATAGGATGATACTAGACTATTGGTCTGGAGGCCCTTATAAGCCTAGCCAAGAATTTTCCCAGTGTTCCCTCCAAAACATGCTGGAGGGATAGGTTCTTGACCCAGAGACTCCCCATACTTTGGAACAGACTGCTCATACAAGTTAAGCAGAGCACCTCCTTGGCCCTCTTCAAAAGGAACCTTGACGATTGGATGGGAAATAGGAAATTCACCCTGGGGATCATGTCAGTCGCCCTGCTTGACAGGGGTCCAGGGAAGTAAATATTGTGGGAAGAAATAAATGGAGAATTGTTTGGCTAGGCTTGTATAGGCCCTAGGGCCGATAGAAACTGTACCACTGGGATCTCACCTTGTGTCCCTGCTAGACAGAGGAAACGGGTGCTGACCTAGGTTCATAGGGTGGTACTAGGCTGTTTCCCATCCAGTCGCCCAGGTTCCTCTTACAGAGGACTAGAGAGGTACTTTGCTTGACATGGAGAGGGAGTCTATTCCACAGATTGGGGAGTGTTTGCGACACAAATCTATCCCGCCAACAAGTTTTATTACTATCACAGACCAGGTTAAGGCCTTATGTGTGGGTTGCGTGAGTGGTGCTTGTCTTACGGATATGCAGAAACTCCATCAAGGCTGGGTCTGAAATGGCCTTGTATGCCAGACAAAGGTTACCTCTGAGCATTCTGTATGAGACTGAGTAGAGGGACAGGGCTTTTAGCCTATTTGTATAAGATAGGTGTTTGAAACCCTGGATTTTCCTGGTCAGGAACCTCTGTGGTCTTTTCAACTACTGCATGTGGTTGGCAAGGTACATGCTGAAGGGGGCACTGTACTCGATAATGGGTCTGATAAGGGATGAGTACAGGGATGTTATGACCTCCTTGTTCCTGGATGAAATACCCTCATTTATGAGGTGGGCCATGTAAAAAGCCTTCTGTACAACGGAGTCAGTGTGGTGATCAAAAGTCAGGTTGCTATCAACCTGGGTGCCCAAATCCCTTACGACTGATTGATTGCATGCTTAGCACATTGTTATTAATGTGATAATTAGTGGGGATGACATTTTCCCCAAAGGAGATAATGATGTATTTCTTGGCATTCAGTTTGATGCCATGTTTCTGGCACCAGTCATTAGTTTGGGTAAGGCCTTCTAGGAGGATGTTAACATCACTAGGGGAATTTATTAACTATAACACAAAGATAATACTTTTAAAATGTATTCTGTACATATAGCAGTAGCATTAATTGAGGTGAAAGGCATCAAGATTACCCTAAAGATACTTACAACCTTTTAAACCAATATCATATTTTATTTATTTTGCATTTGTTTACCTGGAAAGTCCAAATGGAATAAGACCCATTTTCAGTGGAGGCCCGGGGAGAAAAACTCCACATATACACATTATACAAAACTTATACAAGAAATTATACAAAAAATATTTTACTTATACAACTTACACAAGAAATTATACAAAAAATAGAATATTTTGGAAAGAAGAATATGGTTATAAACAGTTCGTTTTCATAAATTTGTAGCCATTTACCAGATGCATTCTGAAAAGGAAAAAGAGATGTACATATAGATACACAATGAAGAAAAGGAAAGTTGATGTATGAGACATAATGTTGTAGGTGGCTAGAACAAACGGAACTCTCTACACTTTCTAAATTATGTCTGAAATTTATAGAGACAAAGTAAAGGTTATATGAATTCATATGACAATGGTTACAAGTTACAGAGAATGGAATGTTATGTTACAGTGAACTGGGTTTGCATCATTTTTGAAGTAAAGGATGGTGTGTGTTCAAGAAGACCAGACATGCCCACTTATAGAATTCAGTTGGTAGCTTAACATAATGGTGTGAATAGAGCCATGTGTCTAAGGTCATGTCAGGCATCTCACTAAGTTCTTAAGCAAGCGGCTAGATATAGCATTATTTCTAGCAGCATATAATGTCTTCCTCCCTCAGGTGTATGAGCAGGGGGTACTCATCTCATAGCAGTTTCTGACTTCAGTCAATGTTAAAAAAAAAAAAAAAAAAAAAACACCAGAAGCAAAAACAGAGAACATAGCACATTTTAGATATAAATCACTGTGAAATACACATGACTAAAACAAGTACAAACTCTAGAGAAGGTAGCCATGATTACGCAAAATAACAAAATGAGTAATAACATCTTATATGACAAAATCCAGTGCAGCAATATTGTTAATGTTAAAACATATCACATGATTTAACATTAAAGGGAGAGACACTTAGAAGAGTCACAGTAATGATAAATGGAAAAAACTAAATCAGAAGGACAGGAATCAGGGGTTGAGATCATGACTTTACTTAGAAACCTTTGCAATCAGTACAGCAAGCAAATTTGACTGGGTTTTAAAGGGGAAAACA